>NC_033800.1:6010769-6074710 GCF_001876935.1 Asparagus officinalis | reverse complement strand
TTAGGGATTTGGGGGCTAGAAGCAATTTTTCCAAAAGTTTATACAAGATGTAAACTAAGTTAACCTCTCATAATTTGCCAAACATAAAAATAGTAGAAGGGTTTACAAATCCCTTCAGATTGGTTAAAATGAGTAACCTCCAAAATAAAGGGTTTACAAATCTACTTATTTAGAAGGATCAATAGATAACCGCTCTATTTATAAAGAAAATTATCATAATTCTTTTTATTTCCAATCATAAAATTAAAATAAACTAACATAACGAATGAAAAGTTTTAATCCTTCAGATAAACAAATAGACTAATTATATTAACTCTTCTCTTTAACCCCTCCTCCTTAACACTTTGCCAAGCTGGACCTAAAACATTAAGAAAGGGGTGACACTAGGGGCACACCCCCAACCACAACCTCAACCACACCCCCTCTCTCATTTGCTATAGTACATCGGGCCTCACATGAGATTTTAAAAATTTAAAATCCCATGTGAGACCCGGTGCACTGTAGCAAATGAGAGAAGGAGTGTGGTTAAGGTTGTGCCCCTATCATTTTCCTTAAGAAAGTGACCTCAAAAGTGTTGCAAACATCTAAAGTTTTCCACGCAATTTGAGTAACGGCCCACGACAACATAAACAGCAAAGTTGTTGGAAGAGTCAATTCTCTCAACGTTCCCAATTTATTAACAGGGCATTAGAGTTAGCTAAGAATTTATGAGGATAGTGAGAAAATGGGGCCAGATTTTTGTTGCTTTAACTGCAACAGCTTGGTCAGAGTTGCAAATAAGCAGAATCTACTCTCTTTTGTTTTTGGTCTTTCCTCTTTGAGAGGCGTGCACTGTGCAGAGCAGGCGTAAACACTTCACAGGTGATGAAAGGGTAAATAATATTATCAAAAGTCAATCCGAACATGAAAAAGAAAATCCTATGCGGTCATCATCAAACTGTAGTATTTTATAGGTTGTATTTTAGCCCCTGCACTCAAGTATGCGCTGATATATATCTTGGTATTAATGGTATTTTCAAATTAGTGCACAACAAAGAGATATGGGTATCGAGCATCATCCAAATATTATTTTTTTTCCACTTGGTGCATCATAAATGTAGTGTTTTAAAAAAAAATGGATCATGCATAATTTGAATCACTTGTTGCTATCTTATCAATTTCTTTTCAATGGTTTCTTCTAGTAGATTAGAGTTAAACCAAACTGACAAGCCCAGAATATTAACATAAGGGGTGTTTGTTTCAAATCCTATAATTTTAGGATATGAATTTCACCATGGGATTTAAAATCCATAGGTAATTTGTTATGGGTTGGGATTCCTAAAACTTTGTTTGTTTCAACAATATTTTGGGATTTGGAATACTCTAATTTGTAATATTTTTGTTTGTTTCAATCTTTTTAAAATTTAAAATCCTTAATTTGTCTAACACTTTGAAATCCACCCCACATCCCACACAAAAAAGAGGATTTCACAAATCCTTAAATATATTTTTATTATTTAAGGATTTGATATTCTAAAATTTGTTTTGAAACAAATAAGTTTTATGGAGTTCTAAAACCCAAAAAAACCCACTTTTTGATCCTAAAATTTGAAATCCCACCCAAATGCCAAATTTTTTTTTGAAACAAACACCCCCATAATCTTTTTACATGTTTCTGGTAAAAAAAACTGATTTATGATAAAAGCTATCATGAACTATATAGTTTTCATAGACTGTCAATGTTCAGGAAAACTGAATTATCGTGGCAGTTCATTAAAAAGAAAGCATAAAGAACTATCTTCCGTGGTGATAGAAGTAATAAATAAGTACTATCTTCTTATTTTTTTATCTACTCAGTTGTCTATGCAAAAGATGAAGAACAACAGTGGACCCCACTGTAGCTGCAAGAGATCATTAATGAAAATTAAAAATATGGAAAAAATAGGACGAAAATTTTAGCTCGACGCATTTCTTCAAATTACAATCTAGGCATCATAAAAACACACACAAAATCATTCTAACAAGAGGTAAAGAGTGAATGAATGATACTACACTACCACCAAAATGACTTGCTCTTGGGGGGGGTTAAGGTACAACCTCTAGAGGCTTCATCTGTATTACCACTAAAAAGAAAAATACAGTAACAGGATCAAGAATTGAACTACAACTAATATACACCGGCCAGAACACTGAAGTTCTTTTACATTAAAAAAAAGAAAAATCATTGTCTCATGCAGATAAATACTACAAGCATCGCCTTTGACTAACAATTTAATCTGATAAACAGATCTTATGTTGCAAATGGCATTCTCTCTCAAGGTGGAAGCAGCACTTTAGATTGCCAAGAAAGAACACGAGAATGCTGAGGCGCCTCTCTTAATCTTCTCCTGTAATGCTCCAAAGTTTGCGTGTTTTCGTCCATGGTATCGCTAGATATTGTATCTTCTGTCAATTTCACGGCCGCCTCTTGTGACAATTGAAATGCATCCGCTACATTTTGTAACTGTTGAGCGATTTCCTCCTTTCCGAGCATTAGAAGAACTAAGATTAGCGATTTAAGTTCTCGCAGAGCACTGGCCGTTAGAGACATGCCCTTCAGATGATCCACCAGTGCCATCTCCTCCCCAGGGCTGTCAATATTCAGATATATTTTCTTTATTCCAAGAAAAAGAGTTTGAGAACCAAAAACAATAATTGCATATACAGCTCATATATGAGACGGGGTTATTCATTTATTACCCCTAATCTTTTCTATTAGAATTGACACCCCCTGATGGCTAGCCATAGTTAGCCCTCTGTTGTTTGTATATGACAGTGTGTTGCAAAGACAACCTATTCTCTCATAGGTGTCAAATATACATCAATAAAATGCAGATCTAGATAACAAAGAGATAACTTCATCGACAAATCAGGGTAAGGGCTAATAAAAAAAGTTTAGGGTAACAAGTGGTTGCATCTCCAATAGGGGTGGCAATTTATGACCCGACCCATCAACCCGACCCGACCCGACCCGTTTATTATAGGTATGGGTCAAGTTATATGGGTCGGGTCATAAACGGGTCAACCCGAACTGACCCATTTATTAGATGGGTAAGTTAGGGTTGACCCGCCTGACCCGTATAACCCAAAGAAGCTGACCCGAATAACAAAGAGCAAGACTTTCCCTTTCTCTACAATGCACGTTTTGGGTTAGGGTTTTGATTCTCGATAGATTTCGGAAATGGGGAGCGTGACGTTGGAGGACGCCTCCGATCGGTGCGGGAGCTATAGCCCTAGTGCTGATGTTAGTGAGTCGGAGACCTCGTCTGAGTTCTCAGTGCGGAGGTTCTCCGGCGGGGGAAGAGGCAGAGGCTGCGGTGGGGCGTCGAGCTCGATGGCCTCGTCGCCGATGAAGACGGCGAGGGCCGCGATGGCGATGATGGCAGACGCTGATGTTGTTTTCTGGGAGGGGAAGATCGAGAAGAGGGAGACGGAGTTTAACGGTTTGCTCTTTATTCGTTTACCTATGTTTTGGATCTGATATTTTTGCTCTTTTGTTCAATCAATCCGTACATTTGATTCTGGTTTTTTTTATTTTTTTTATTTTTGTGTATGTTAGTGATGTGGGGATTATGGAAGAATTGAAGAAAATGTAGATGGAATTAAAGAAAATTTCATGATTCTGAAGGAATTTGGTGGATTTTAAAACTTTCTTAAACTTCTAATAATCACTAAAATGTATAAATTGGAAAATGTAGTTTTAAAAGTTCATTTCTTCAGATTGTATATAATGAAAATGCTGTGCTTTCTTCAATTTTTGGATTGGAATTTCCCCAGATAGTTGATGCGTATGTATGTAGAATGACATTGTAGCCATTCAATATTTTGTTTATCTCCAAATGTGGAAATTTGCAGTGAACCTTTATAAATATATCAGAAATAGTAACCTGGTTTTTGTGTGCATAAGTCACTTAAAAGAGTACAATAGAATATGCAGGTTTCTACTACAACCACACTAAATGTTTAGTATTGTCTACCATTTGGGTTATATATGGGTCGGGTCGGGTAACCCGTTTAATAAACGGGTCGGATCGCATTGACCCATTTATTAAATGGGTCGGGTCGGGTCACACTTATACGGGTCGGGTCAAATTTTATATGGGTCGGATCGGGTCGGGTCGACCCGTTTGCCACCCCTAATCTCCAATTAGCCAAATAAAATAAAGATGATAATAAGCATAAAGTTTGTGAAGCTAACCTTCCAGCACGAATTTTTCCTCCCTTCTTCCTCTGCTGTCTCACGTAACGTGCCTTACTAGCTGTTGTAGAGCTGATCGAAGCACCTGATTCTTTAGTTGTCCTGTCAAGAAAGAAGCAACATGTAAGGCTTGAAGTCTTCAGTGATGAACGCAAATGCATGCAAGATTTAAGAGCAACAATATGTGCTTCATATTTTCCCCTTATAAATTTAAGAAATAACAATCACATATTTAAAAACCCCTATCCCCTGTCACTTGCCGAAACCATTAAACAGTTTAGCAGATCAGCTTTGATATAGTCACTTAAATTGCCAAGCATTGATCATATAACCACCCACAATGCATTTCTTCTCTAACAGTTGCTCTATTATACTAGATATATTTCCATCTGCTCCATCCATGCAGGTGAGCAATAGTGATTATACTCTAACATAAACCGCCATGATTTGATCATGTGACCACCCACAATGCATATAATTAAAGATATATTCCCATCTACTCCATCCATACATGCGAGCATAATGATTATGCTTGTTGACATTAGGATTAAGAGCAACGAGTAAGTCAGACGTAAATTCCACCAAGACTAACATGAGGCTCTTCATTATTCACATAACTCAACTCCCATCTCCCTCCTAAATGCCTTTGCGATTTGGAAAGTAACACAACACACCATTAGACATGAGTAACTTAGACAAGAAGTCAGCAGTATATTGGTCACAAACTCCATCAACTTTCCCAGGACATCAAAACTTCCCACACAATTGCTATCTTTTCGGCTATCAAATATTGCATTAAGGAATACCTAAATGACTGCTAGACATCACCATAAGAAACTATACTACTAGACATCACCATTACAAGCCAGACTAGTAGAGACATCCATGTATATGCTCAGTCATAGGATACAACTCTTCTGCCACATGAAGCAGCCTTTGGTCAATTTGACAGGGTGAGTAGTATAACCAATAAATAACGTTAGTTCTTATAAAGTTACAAAATCTTCATTAACATGAGCTTTTTTAAATCATCCTGCATCTCTAATACAAAACTTCCTCAACCTATTAACAATCTCGAATGTTTCAATGCCAAGCACAACTCTCTTCTTAGCTATCTCTCTTGATTAACACATGTGAGTCTTACATTACAATATTCAATGAAATTCTAGAGTCAATCACAAGACTGTGTCAAACTCCTGGGGGATATGGTTACATATCCTTTATTTTAACTTTCAGATGACCATTGTTTGACCCAAAGTACCTTCCAAATTCTTATACAGATGAAACAGAATCACACCTAACAAGTTAAAATTTCTCGCATCACTTAAAAGTTATTTTTACAAAATGATTTACAAGCAGGTGACTTTGAGGCTTTATTGATAAGTTAATCCATGTACTCACTATTTAAATAAGAGAAAGCGAAAAGCATCACAGTAGATTTGCATTCAGTAGAAACATCAATTTGGAAATCCAATCATTGACCCCAATTTAGGTTTTTTTTGTTGGGGGGGGGGGGGGGGGAACACAACACACCATTAGACATGAGTAACTTAGACAAGAAGTCAGCAGTATATTGGTCACAAACTCCATCAACTTTCCCAGGACATCAAAACTTCCCACACAATTGCTATCTTTTCGGCTATCAAATATTGCATTAAGGAATACCTAAATGACTGCTAGACATCACCATAAGAAACTATACTACTAGACATCACCATTACAAGCCAGACTAGTAGAGACATCCATGTATATGCTCAGTCATAGGATACAACTCTTCTGCCACATGAAGCAGCCTTTGGTCAATTTGACAGGGTGAGTAGTATAACCAATAAATAACGTTAGTTCTTATAAAGTTACAAAATCTTCATTAACATGAGCTTTTTTAAATCATCCTGCATCTCTAATACAAAACTTCCTCAACCTATTAACAATCTCGAATGTTTCAATGCCAAGCACAACTCTCTTCTTAGCTATCTCTCTTGATTAACACATGTGAGTCTTACATTACAATATTCAATGAAATTCTAGAGTCAATCACAAGACTGTGTCAAACTCCTGGGGGATATGGTTACATATCCTTTATTTTAACTTTCAGATGACCATTGTTTGACCCAAAGTACCTTCCAAATTCTTATACAGATGAAACAGAATCACACCTAACAAGTTAAAATTTCTCGCATCACTTAAAAGTTATTTTTACAAAATGATTTACAAGCAGGTGACTTTGAGGCTTTATTGATAAGTTAATCCATGTACTCACTATTTAAATAAGAGAAAGCGAAAAGCACACAGTAGATTTTGCATTCAGTAGAAACATCAATTTGGAAATCCAATCATTGACCCCAATTTAGGTTTTTTGTTTGGGGGGGGGGGGGGGCAAGTTGAGGCAGTGAGATAACCTGTTAAGCAGAGTTGACGTTGGTGATAGCCATCCATAATTTGACTACTATTATTTTATAAGCACTTTCCTCACTGATAAGCTCATGCAACTGTGAAAAATGTGCAGTGAAAAATTCAGGGGGGAAAAAATGCAAATAACATCATGGAGTATATCCAAGACACACTAAACACGATTGGAACAAAATCAACGACACAGGCAAAGATGTGCAATATGAATGAAGAGCATACCTCGTGGTGTATGCGCTCATACCACTAAAGTTACTACTGGTTTCTGAAACTGTATCATAATCAGCATCATTAACCAAATTGTCTTCAGCCTGAAGTTTAGCAGCAAGAACTAATCTTCTCTGACGAACAGCTAGATAGCGAGCCAAATATTTCGCTACTTTTTCTGATCCCTCCTTATATTCAGATATCATTGTGCTGGCACATTCCAGAGCTGCATCTTTAACATCAGAGACTAGATCCTCCCTTTCATGCAAATAGCCAACCCTGAGAGCTTCATCCCATTCTCGTGCGAGTATATAATACCCAACACCCCTGGAAACATCTGCACAATATTCCAGCGCAATTTTAGCAGCCTCAGCTGGCTTTCCAAGCGCCTGAAATTCTTCGCAGAGCTCATTCGCTAGTTGAAGAACTTCTTCTTTTCCTCGTTTCAGGAGACCAGCTACAGTAAGCACGCCTTTCCAATCACCACAATCACGATATGCCTTCAAAGCTTTCTGGAATGAGGAACAACACAGATAAGTTGAAGCAGCATCTTCATAATGTTTTTCAGCTTGAAGATAATCTCCCCATGCTTCCATGACCTGAAACCTCTTGACATTGTTGGTGACTAAATGAAGAGCAAGTGGGAAAAGTTCAGGGTTAGTCTTCATAAGGTTCATGCAATCTTCGTGATAGTCATCACCCGCTGCCACGATATGTCTTAGTGCCTTCTGATATCTATGCAATTTTACATCAATAGTGTACTTCATGACAACAGGTTGCAATTTTTCCAATCCTCTCAGATAAGGAAGAAATTCCTTTGGATCCTTCTGAGAATTCAATGCTACAATGGCAGCAAGGTTCAGATCGTACAAGCCTAAAGCTGCTTCATAAACAGCTTCTGAATCAGTCAACCATAAGAGATGTCTCAGAGATTCTTCAGAGGATGGGTATAACTTTCTCCGACTATCATCAGCCCCTGACAATTCCATTTCACGAATCACTTTTATTCTGTCCAGTGCTTCCTCTAAAGCAGGAGGTTCACTCCGAGCTAACGTGGTCAATATACAGAGCTCTCTTGCGGGACATTCTGGTACATGTTCCACAAGGGCCTTACGAACTGCCAGCAGCACCGAAGAAACCTTGCTCTGTCCACCAATATTCTGGGGATTTTCTCTAGGTCTAGGCAAGGTTCCGATAGAAATATAATTCTTGTACAAAGTATCCATAATATCATCATTCTTAAACGAGCAAACAAATTCAGTAATATGACTAAGGTTATTTACTTGACTCACAAAGTCAGTAGATGATTCAATAAATGCTTGCAGACCACAACAGTCAACAATTACATTAAAATCTATTCTATGTCGCCTTACCATGAGCAATGCATCTTTGAAACGCCGCTGGAGCAGAGCATTAATTATGGAAACAAGGACCAGCTTTCTAGGATATATACATTCCAAGTTACCACGAGTTGTTTGCAAAATGACTGCTGCTTCATCTCCATGAACAACACCAACTATCTTTGCCCCTCTTTCCCATACATTCAAATAGTCTTTACTTTCTTCTCCCCGTTTCTGGTTGATATTGTACCGTTCAAAATTTTCTTCTAGGCTCCCATGCAAAATATCCTCTATACTGACAATAAACAGTAAATCCTGTTTGGTGGTGAGAAGCAAGTGTGTAACTACTTCCTCTGCAACAACCCCAGCTTTAGAGTAAAATGAGAAACTGCTACAATTGTTGCATATTATTCTACTCCCAGCATGCAGCCTGCCATTGTCATCAAGGCCAAAGATTAAGGGTTTCACGATGCTATTATCGCGAACAGAAACTGCTTTCATCCATGGACATGACAATGAAAACCCACTTCCAGAATCAAGCTCATGGAGTTGTGACCTTGCAGATCCCTCTGAAAAACCTGAATTTGAAGAATACTCAAGAATAGATCCTCCGTCCATTTGAACAAAAGCTGAGGATCTTTTGGCAGGATTCCGGACAATACTAATGACAGTCCCCTCTAAAGGCAATGCCTTAGAAACCTTTGCTTGCCAACCAGAAAAACTCACTGAATCAGGCACAGAATCCTCAGAACATACAAGTTTGATCTCTACCAAAGAATAACCATGTGAACAGTTTGACTGTTGATAAGCGAGCTCGTGACCTCTCAATACTGTTGTCATATGGCTCTCATCCAAGTAGCATGCAACACCAAGCAAAACATGCGTATCTAACCAAGTCAGATGCATAAAAGATCCGGTTGTCAAATCAGAGGATGAGGTTTCAACAGTAAACTCTTGGCCTTCAAATTGCTCCCATATATCCATCCCAGGAAGCTCAACAATGCATAAATTACCATCAGAGAGACATGCAGCAAACTGATTCTTTGAGTTTTTACAAAGGAAAGCAATGTCCTGAACAGGACTACAAAATTTCAGCCTGAACAAAGACATGGGCGGTGGCATGAGGAACAGGGAAAAGGGAGTAACTAGTACATTGGAGTTATCAACAACCAAAGCAGTGGACGTGTCCGTGACAGCAGTCATCCAAACAAAGTTGTAAGATGTCACCTTGCCACCACGAGCCCAGCACATTAAATGCAACGGCTTTGTTGGATCCCAGCTGAACTCTACTCCATCTAGCTTTGAATATCTTATTTCTTGTTTTAAGTACCAATGATAGTTGCTGAAGGACCAGATTTTAATAGCATCATATACATCACAAGTAACAGAAGCTGCAAGAAGGTCCGAGTTACAGTTCCATTTTATCATTTTCACTATACTTCCCATTGGCTCATCAATGCCAAAAGAGTTCCTTTCCAATCCATTCTTTTCAAAGAAAACTACAAGGGGAGGCTTATTTTCATGTTTCCTATCACAGGCTGCCACCAACTTGGCTCCACTGGGCATCCAATCTAAGGATGTTCCCATAAATTTTTTAGATTCAGAAGAAGAATGCAAGACACCCGATTCACGCTCCCAGATCCTGATCTTTTGCAAAGAAGAAGACTCGTGAGGTCCTCCTAGAGTAGCAAGATATTTTCCATCACCTCTCCAGCAAATGGGTGCTTGAAATTGAGTGTAGGAAGATTCATCCATGCCATCTGTGATGCCATTCTGGTAGTGAAACTTAGTCAGATTGATGAAACGCCCACTTTGTGACTTATGCATATATGACACCTGACTAGAAATTCTACATAAAAGAATTCTTCAACTAGAAACCAAGAGGATAAATACAAATATGTTTTGGAACCATACTGGAGAGAACTAGATAACTGCAGGAGATGATTAGAACATATGTTAATTTAAAGATGAAGGGAAGGAAGAGACGCTTCCCTAACAGTCCCACATCCAGAATAGGCACAGGCACGCCTCCTAACGGAAAAGATGCAAGTGTTTGATGCGTAAGCAAAGGTTCAAGGGAGGTATCAACATGCACAGAAATATGAATTTATCACTTCAATTGCACGAATTTTTAGCCGTCATTACGTTCAAAGGAGGTACCAACATACACAAGAATTCAAATGCTATAACTTTAACTGCACATACCAACATGCACATAAATGCAAATGCTACGACTTGAACTAAGCCAATACTTTGCATCTCTATAATACTAAATGATCAAGAAATGATAAAGCAATAACATACCTCAGATAGTTGTGGGTTGAGTTCAGTTTCATACAGTACTTCCCAATCATGAGTCATGACTAGCAACTGCCCTAGACCAGCAGTCACAGCAAGAAGAGCTCCATCCGGGCTCGCTGAGATGCTCTTCACACCACCCTCCACCCTGCCAACAACTTCAGTTGTTTTTAGTTCTATGATGTGCAGTAAGAGGCACCCACTTGATGTCCCAATTACTAAGGCTTCTTTCTCCATCAAATAGTCCATAGCTACTATGCAATCGTCAGGCTCCAGAAATATTTGCTCAGAGTATGTAGATAAAATAGCTTTGCTCGCTGACCTTCCTTTCTGCAAAACACGATATCATAACAAAGCTTTGTTTGTGATATGGATTAAATTTGGAAAAAAAACTTGCACTTTTTGGTTCCTAACTCTACAAGCAAGATAAATTCCTCAAAAAATTCCTCTTTTTGATGCTGAACCAGACTTCCGAGTTGTAATTATCGACAGTAATGGTATCGGCATAAACTACAAACTAAACCTCCATAAAATCACGAAAATTGTTTTTTATAAATATAATAACATTGTTAAGCAGCTCCTAACAAATGCAATATTTCTTAATCTAATATTCTCCTATTATAGCTTTAAAAGATGTGTTGTCAACCAAAAAAAATCACAGAAGCTATTATTCGTCAATTCAATGCGAATAGAGCCGAAAGAAGCAAGATTTGGATAATTGACCATTATTTCTCCAATATATAATTCAAGCGACAATCCATAAGAATACAAATTCTGTAAAGCTTTGATTTCCTCACTTGAGACGAAGAGAGCTGAAGTCCATAAACGACGTTGGCTGAAGAGGCGAAGAACACGCGATCACGCTCGACGTCGAAAGCGGAGCACAGAAGGTACTCGTCCTCCGATTGCAGATCGATGCCGACCGATACAGAGGTAGAAAGCTTCATATTCTTCATTGTTTGCTCATGAATCGATGAAGAATTTGAACTGAGAAGATAGAGGAGAAGAAACCCTAGATTTTGAAGTGAAGAATTTGAGAGGAGAACAGAGGGGTGGAGGGTTTTGGTTCGTGCCCGCGCGGAGGAGAGTAGGGTTTTTGGTGGGTTTGAAATTGGGCTTAGGTCGGCCCCAAGGCTTTGTGGGCCTTTTAAATAATACGAAGCCCAGCAATTCAAATGGACTATGTTTTCGGGAGCCCCCGAAAATAAAAGTCTAATGGCAATGCCAGGTGGAATTTAATAGATGACATGTGACAGATCGGATCTAGAGAATTTTCTCAATTTCATTTATGTTTGGATAGGTTTTTTTAGGTGGTAAAAGAGGAGAAAGCTGCCAAAAATATCAGCTTTTTGGCAGTGTTCCCCCAAAATCACCTTTATAAGGGGTGATTTGGGGGGAAAGCTACCAAAAAGCTGACATTTTTGGCAGTTTTCCTCACTTTTACCACCCAAAAAAAAAAACCAAACAGCCCTTATATCCATTCTGCACACAGTAATTTTCCATCAAAAGCCCTCAACTATATAATTTTAACAGTGCAGTCAGATTTCTTGGTTTATTGAATATAAGATAAGACAACATTGCGCTATTTAATTCAAAATATGCAGTATTTTTTCAACCCCCTGTTTATCGAAATAAAACTCAAAAGCGAATATCAAGTATTCGTGGGGTATTCGCGTGTCGAAATGATTCGCGGGTTGAAAAGATCAAGGCGGATGAGGAAGAAACAGGAGAAGGTGAAGAGGCTTTTTAAGAAAATCAATATAATATCATAAATGAATTTTCATTTTTTAGCGTTCTTAATTTTTCAAAAAATAAAAGACAACTAACAATGTACAGCTAGCATTACTACATCTACCAACCTATAAGGGGTTGTTTGGTTGTTATTGGTAAAGTTGTGTATTTATGACACAACTTGGAAAGTTGTTGTCCACCTCATCAATTTCACTATTATATTTTTCTTTGATTGTTTTTTATTCCACTGGAATCATAAATTGTTTGTTTGCTTTGCAAATATAACTTTAAATTGTTTGTTTGAAAAGTGTAAAAAGTGGTCCTTACTCAAATGATTATATTGGTTGGAAATATTTTTTAGGAAAAAATGCTTCCAGCCCCCAAAACACAACAAAACGTGCTCCCCCCCCCCCCCCCCCCCCCGACTTTTTTAACGGGTGCTTTGCCCCCAAAACCGCCCGCGATTTCCTTCCAGCCCCCAAAACGAATCCCCATGCGTAACTCCGTTTAAACCCCGCTCGAAATGCCCAAAATACCCTTACGTTTAAAATGCCCCGTTATGAGTTACCTCCTCGTCCGTACCCTGTCATCTCTCTCTTCTGCAAGCAAACCGAATCCAGAAACCCAATTCAAAACCCTAGCCCTAAATCAACCGACTCTAACGCAAACCGAATCAAAACAAAGGGATCAAAATGGTCGGCGATTCAACCCCCAAAGCCAACCTCAATGCCGACCACAGTGAAAGCGATGACGCCCAGTGGTTCAAAATCTCAGAAAGAGCCCATACAACTGCAGTGCGGACTGAATCTGAAGCTGGAGCTGCGATTGCTGATGTTCTAGCGGACATCGCATCCAGACATTCTCAACCCAGAAGCCCACCTCAAAATTTAAGTGTAGGCCCCCGCGAAGGTCTAGAGGGCACCACCGGCACCACCGGCGCGTCCAACGATGCCACTAGAGCGCTCCTTGGTCTACAGAGAGGAGAAAAAAGAAGCACGTTGCAGCACCCAAAAGGTAATTTTTACCGCAAGTTTTATGTTGTTAAGGTTATGGTTTGATTGATAATGCTCCTAGTCTGGTGGGAAGGTCCAACATTACGGGTGTCTGTTAGCTGTTGAGGTTATTGTTAACATGCAAGGTTCATGCTTTTTATTGTTGAGGTTGTTATTTGGTTGTTAATGTTAGGTTTTTGTTGTTAAGGTTATGGGGTTGTTGTTAAGGTTGTTGGTTTATCCGCAAAGTTTACAGCATAGTTGTTATGTTTACTGATTATACTCAAAAATACTCTTGTCTTGTGTTTTTGTTTTGTAGAAAAAGAGCAAAGCCAACTATTACGTTACGGCCCACCGCCAGCTTCAGTGCCTATCACGACTTCATGCGGAATTTGGTGATGCGTATGGGGCCAAGGCATTTTACGGTCTATGAAGATAGTGTATTCAGACACTACGTCCAATTTGGCCCACCTGGTGTCGATCTTCCCACCTTTGAGCACATTTTGAGTCAATGGGATAAGAAAAGCAAAAAATTCGTCTTCACCGATAGGAATGATGGAGAAGAGATCGCATGCTCATTCAACCTTGAGTAGGTAATGGAGCATACATGGTTCTCCAATGAGGGGTTTCATGTTGACCACAATCAGGATAGGAAAAATAGAATTTGGTCCAGGTTTTTTGACAAATCCGAGGCCGGGGATTCCAGCAGTATAGCTCCCCCCAAAGGAGGCCCCACCAGACGCAATGTGGAGGATCTGCTCTTGAAGCTGGTACTATCTTCTGATCGGCGAGATGTGGAGGACTTTGTCCTGCTACAGATCCTCTATCAGTTGAGCATGATTTGGTGTCCAAGTAGTGTTTCCGGCGTTCCGAGGCATTTATTCAAGTACGTCGACAGCATCAAACAGGTCAATAACACTGCTTGGGGGACCTATATATTCAGTGAGACATCTGACGCGATAGAGAGGGCACTGAAGGGTCCTGAGCCAGGGAAGACGACTTTATATCTGCAAGGGTGTACCCCTCTAGCTTGTGTAAGTAATCATGTTTTTTATTACTGATTGTGAATGTTAGGGTTTAGTTGTTAATGTTACAGTTTGGTTGTCAATGTTACGGTTTGGTTGTTAATATTATGGTTTGGTTGTTAAGGTTACATTTTTATTGTTAGGGTTACTTATTAATTGTTACGGATAAAGGTGTTTGTAAGTTTTTATTTCTCTAATGTACAATTGTGGTATTATGAACTCACCGGCATCAAGAAGCCAGCAGTTTGGATGTACGGTGAGGCCTCCCCTCACAAATTGGGTGAGACTTGGAGAGGTTGCTGGTTCTTTGAGATTGGTCACTGTTGTAGCTAAAGCAAGCAAAGCTACGATAAAGCTTCCACAGCAACATGGCCAATTTCAAAGAATCGAGGGAGGTTTGTGGGGGAAGGAGCAGGGGATCGAGAAAGAGAAGATGAGAGAGAGAGAGAGAGAGAGAGAGAGAGAGAGAGAGAGAGAGAGAGAGAAGAGCAGGATTAAGGGACCAGCTGCAGTAGACGCCAGCAGGGCTCGTGGCCCAAGAGACATTCTTCACAAGAAGAAGAGGCGAGCAGAAGATGACGACATCCCAATTGATACAGTTGTAAGAATTTAGCAATCGTGGATTTTATTTGTTTTTTAATTAATTAGTTGTTTTAATAATACTCTATATGTCCATTGCATATGTGATGCCACGAGATATTGATGAAGACGTCGAGCAGCCAAATGAGGCAGTTGAGTAAATGGAATGACCTCAGCAAGTTATCTACTGGAAGAGCATCGCGGTAATGAACCAAGCATTACGTCACGAGAACGAAAATAAATTCAAGGATATGATTGCTGCTGACTGTGTAAAGATAAGTGCTCTTTCTGTGAAGGTGGCTAAGCTGTCTGCTCAAAATAGATGACTGAGAGAGGAACTAAGCGAAGCACGATCCAGAACCCTCTCTGTATATAAGGATAAGAGCCCTACAGGATTGGTGTTCGACTCATTGATGGAGCCATAAACTTGTACATGTTAGATGTGGCTTGTAATTACGTTTGCGTGCTATGTTTAAAGATTGATTGATAAGTATATGGATTTTTTGTTAAGGTTAAGAATTTATTGTTAACTTTACGGATCTAATGTTAAGGTTAGGGATTTATTGCCAAGGTTAGAGATTGATTGTTAAGTATCTGGTTAGTTGTTAGGGTTATGTAACTGATACTATGTTTTTTTTTATAATGAAGTACCTAAGCTCATTTGTTCATTTTTTAAATCAGACACTCCAGGCACCGTGGGTGGCATTGATATTCAGTACGAGGGGGATGTTAATCAATCATTATTTGATAAAGCTAATAAGGAAAGCGAAGATCCTCCAACAGGGAGGGCCTCTTCACAACCATTTTTCTTTTTGATATCCACAAGGAGAGTGAAGATGCTCCGCCAGGAGAAGTACCTCCACCAGAGGCCCATCGCATTGACAAGGCTCTTAAGGCAGAAATAAACGAGGGAGAGAAGGTGTCCCCGCCAGCGAAGGAGCTGCTAACTTGTACAGGTCAGCTTACTTGTGCACTATACGTTAGAGATTGGTTATGTCTACGTATTGGTTGTTAAGTTTTTGATTGTTTATACTCTGAATATTATCAGAAACAGGCACTCAACGCGAGGGCACTGGAAGGGAAATAACGCCGGCGGTTGATGTCCCTTCTGTAGGACATGATACAGAGACGCAAACTTGTATAGGTTAGCAACTTTTTCACCATGTGTTTAGGCATCAGTTGTTAGGGTTACTATAAAATTATTAAGTTTAGATAGAAGGAGCTAAGTTTTCTCAATATTTATACTTCGAATGGATTGTTTGGAATCAGACACTCTGTGGGAGGACACTGGGATGGAAATAAATCAATCAGAGAATGTCCCTCCACCAGCAATAGAGACATCAACTGATGACGAAGATGCTCCTATTGTGTTTTCAAGGGCTTTGAATAAGAGAAAGAGGGGTGTAAGGGGGGCACGCGAGAAGGTGGCCACTGCTGCACCCCTTAAACGGAAGAGATGTAAAAGAGCGGTGAAGCCTTCCAAGTGGGTAGTCACCCCTTACACTGAAGGAAAGAAGAAGAAAGAAAAAGACAACATAGGGGACAAGGCTATAATAGAAGTGGCTGGGGAGGAGGAAGAGCAGGTGCAGAAAAATGTAGCAGAGTTGGCTCCTACTCGGCTACAAAGTGACCCCCACTCTATCTGGGAAAAACACATGAGTTCCCCTATGAGTTCAGAAGAAGAAATGTACAGAAATAAGCTAAATGAGGGGATTCCCTTTCCAGGAGGCTTCAACATCAAGTTTTTGGACGACAATGACACATTTGTACATAACTATAAGGTATCAACAGATGTTGCCGCGCTGCTGACGGAAGAGGAGAAAAAAACTCTTAACCATTTTTGTATTTGTAGATGTAACAAGTAAGTATTTACCTCATATCTCAAGTATTTACGTTTGTTGTTTAGTTTACGGGTTTGATGTTATGGTTACGGGTTTTTTTGGTAAGGTTATTGATTTGTAGTTTAGGTTAAGGGTTTTTTGTTATATTTGTTGATTTGTTGTTAAAGTTGCGTGTTAGTTGTTAAGGATACGGGTTTGATGTTAAGGTTACGAGTTTGTTGTTATGGTTATAGGTTTTTTTGTTATGGTTATTGTTTGTTGTTTAGGTTAAGGGTTTTTTGTTATATTTGTTGATTTGTTGTTAAGGTTGCGTGGCAGTTGTTAAGGCTACGGGTTTGATGTTAAGGTTACGGGTTTGTTGTTATGGTTACGAGTTTTTTTTATGGTTATTGATTTGTTATTTAGGTTAAGGGTTTTTTGTTATATATGTTGTATTGTTGTTAAGGTTGCTTGTTAGTTGTTAAGGCTACGGGTTTGATGTTAAGGTTACGAGTTTGTTGTTATGGTTACGGGTTTTTTTGTTATGGTTATTGATTTGTTGTTTAGGTTATGAGTTTTTCGTTATAGTTATTGATTTGTTCTTGCTGCTAATTGTTAGTTGCTAACTATAATTTTTGTTTTGTCCTTGCTTGCAGTTTTATTAAAGCGTACACCGGATCTGTCGGGTCTATTAGCCGGCTTGAGATCCTCAATATATTACGCGGTGGACGACTGGATGATGCAGTAAGATTTTCGATTGGTATTTATTAATTAGCATATTTAACAATACTATTATTAATTACTTGTTGTTAACTTATGATAGCTTGTTGATACGCTGCTTGATTTAGTTCGTGAAAATAAGAGAGCGCCGTCCAATATAAAATTTAGGGTGGTCCCTTTACTTGTTGTCAACTTATTATAGCTTGTTGATACGCTGCTTAATTTAGTTCGTGAAAATCAGAGAGTGTCGTCTAGTATAAAATTTGGGGTGGTCCCTGTTTGGTTTAGTGTAAGTTTATGTCTGGATGGTGATCTCCTACCTATCAGTACATAATCTATGCTAAAAGGAACCTGATCGGGTTAATTCTTTATTACAATACCAGATACATGTGGCGAAACCAGATTACCAAGAACTGCATGATATCTACATCAAACACTTGGTCGATGCAGGGTGTACTAACCTCTTAGTTCCCATTGTCCAGGGCGATCATTGGCATCTTCTGGAGTTTGATGTCGAAAATGATATTGCCAGGCATTACGACTCCTTGAAGGAGAGATCTGGACATTGGGAACATGTGCTCAAAATCGTCAAAGCCTTCAACTACATTAAAGCTGGCTTCAATGAGAACCAATTGCGCAGTGTATTCGACCCAATCAAAGTTCCATGCGAGGAGCAAAAGGGATTGTAAGTTTGCCGGAACCCTTGTTAGAATTCAATGTTGGAAACTGGTTGTTAAGGTTACGAATTTGTTGTTATGTTTTGTTTGAAAGCAACAATGGTCTCAATGCTTCCTTGTTTTTGTGTGCAGGTATGACTGTGGAACCTATGTCTACCAGTTCGTACAAGCAATTATCGAAGGTAGAGATGTCATGCACGTCACGCCCGTAGAGCATAACACATGGGTGGTTCGTGCGAAGCTAGCAGCGTATTTACTGATTGAAGGCAGTAAGAGGAAAAAAGAGGCAGGAAAACTTGACGATAATGACGTTGAGATGTAGATTTTTTGTAAATAATATATTACAATTCTTTGTTGTTAATAACAATATACATGTAAATATTATAAGGCTAATATCGCATGATTCTGCTAATGTATGCTTCAAATGCAACCAAACTGATGAGGTAAAGATTTCAAATGCAACCAAACTGAATTTGCAAACAAACCCTCAAGGGATAACATTAACAGCAAACCCACGAGTTCAACAACAAAACCGTAACCTCATCAACAAACACCAAAGCTTAACAACATACTAACATTAGCAGAAGAGTTCAACAACAAAACCGTAACCTCATCAACAAACACCAAAGCTTAACAACATACTAACATTAGCAGAATCATGCGATGTTAACCACCAAAGCTTAACAACATACTAACATTAGCAGAATCATGCGATGTTAACCCTGTAATATATTTTCAAATTGAGTTTGTAAATGATATATTATAATTCTTTGTTGTTAATAACAATATACATGTAAATATTATAAGGTTAACATCGCATGATTCTACTAATGTGTGCTTCAAATACAACCAAACTGAATTTGAAAAGATTTCTATATTTGTCAGGCAATAGTTTACGATATGCCAGATCCCCAAGGCTTAACAACAAACTCCCAAGGGATAACATTAACAGGAAACTAATGAGTTCAACAACAAAATCGTAACCTCATCAACAAACACCAAAGCTTAACAACATACTAACATTAAAACAAACGTCAAGCCAAAAGGATAAAAAGGAACATCAACCCCGTAACTCTATCAGCCAAGGAACCATAAGCTCAACACAACGCAAAACAGTAAGCTCTCGAACTAACATCACACACACAAGGGGTAACCTTAACAGCAAAGCCACGAGGTTAACAACAAATGGCTTAAACTTAACAGAGGTATAATCATTCCGAAAAGTGTATCATATTAATAGGTTGTTAACAGAGCGTATCATCGTCAAGTTAAGCAAAACATTTAGGAATTTACAATTAATGATAACCTAGGGGCCGACTGCTCCTCCCCCGCTCCCCTTGCTCAAAGCGCAATCGTGGGAGAAACCCCTATCGTGAGGAAGGGTAGACGGCCCAATACCTTGGGCATGGAGAAATCGTTGCCAGAGCTCTTTCTCCACCGTCATTTGACTGTCGTCCCAAGTCACCTCAATCAATTCCGGGTCGGCGCGGGAAGGCTGCGGTTGCTGGCTTTGAGGTTAGTCAACGGACATATCGATGGGATCAACCTTATTGTTTGCCTGCTACTCACGGTCTCCACCTACAATCTGAGTGATGACGAAACCTTCCATCAGACGAAGGTCCATGGGAGAGGTGTAACGAAACCTAATCCTCTTAGGGACATCCGAATATTCTCTAATATCTAGCAGCACCCTGCAGTCTTTGAAGTTTGTCTTCATGGTGACGTCAGCGGAGCAGTACACGCATTGGCCGATGCCCTCGAACAGTGATTGGAGGAACTCCCACTCCCAGAGGTAGTAGGGGAGATTAAAGAGGCGGACCCACGTAAACATGGGGTTGGGCAATGTTCTTAGCCTGAGGTCCTCCCGCCAAAGCCGGAATCTGCCCACGAAGGACCCAAGATTTACAGGACTGAGCTCGACGGCTTGATCTAGTAGCTCATCAGAGGGGAATTTAACCATGAACCTATTTACAGATACCCGCTTGATCTCATAGGTCCAATCCCAAACGTTGAAGTGATACCCTAGCATCTTTCTGAGCTCCTCCAAAGATGACAGACCCACCTCAATAGTGAGGAGAGCGAAGGTAGAAAGCTCCTGAATGTTGTTGGTGACATTATCTGGAACGGAGAGCAATCATGGGGAGGTGTTTGCTCTCAGACCATGAGGGCAATCCCGGAAGATATGCCTCGAGCCATGGCAATGTATACACACACTATCATCGTGAGACATGATCCTTCTGGTTTTGAAACGAAGGTCGTGTAGTTGATAATGAGGCTGGGATGAGGAGAGAATGGCGGTGATGGGAAGATTGATGGCTGCGTCGAATGGTCTTGTCATGGATACATGCGAAGGGATGAGGGTTAATTGCCGCGTGGTGGCTGGGAATAGCGAGGAGATAGATGATAATACTGCCTGTCTTAGGAACATAATCTACTATGTAATGCATTTAATGTAGAGAGAAACCCAATAACTTTTTCTCTTGATCACCTTGGCAACTAAATGGCTAAACTTGACAAGAGAGCGCTAACCTTAGCAAACAATTCATAAGCTTGACAACAGGTCGTTAACCTTAGCAACCAATCCATAACCTTGATAACCAGTACATAACCTTGACAACCAGACCATGATCTTAACAACAAAACCATAAGCTCAATAATACAACCTTGTATCACGCCACGTCCTTCTTTACAGTCATGCTACAACCTTAACAAACAAAAAATTAGCTTATCAACAACCCCGTGATATTCTCAACAATTCCCTATGCTCAACAACATAATGAGGACTGCTATAACCTTAGCAACAAACAAATAAGCCTAACAACAGAGCTAAACGTTATAACAGGGAGCTAACGTTAGCTACCATTCCATGGGTTTGACAATAGAGAGCTAACCTTAACAACCAATACATAAGCTTGATATCAGGGAGCTAACCTTAACAATAGGACGCTAACCTTAGTAACCAATACATAAGCTTGACAACCAGTACATAACCTTGACAACCAGACCATGATCTTAACAACAAAACCATAAGCTCAACAATACAACCCCGTGATCTTCTCAACTAATAAGCCTAACAACAGAGCTAAACGTTACAAGGAGCTAATGTTATCTATCATTCTATAAGTTTGACAACAGAGAGCTAACCTTAGCAACCAATACATAAACTTGACAACAGAGCGCTAACTTTATAAACCAATCCATAAGCTTGACAACAGGTCGCTAACCTTAGCAACCAATCCATAAGATTAACAACCAACAAATAACCTTGTCAGCCAGTCCTTGAGCTTAACAACAAAACCATAAGCTCAACAATACAACCATGTATCATGCCACATCCTTCTTTACAATCTTGCTTACAACCCTAACAAGAAAAAAACAAGCTTACAGCCACGCAGTGATCTTAACAACAAAACACTAAACTCTGTATTTGACAACCTTTTATCAGCCACGTCCTTCTTTACAGTCATTCTTAACAACAAAGAAGCTTATCAACAACCCCGTGATCTTCTCAACAATTCCCTAAGTTCAACAAAATAATGAGGACTGCTACAACATTAACAATAAACAAATAAGCCTAACAACAGATCTAAACTCAACAACAAGGTGCTAAACTTAGCTACCATTCTATAAGATTGACATCGGAGCGCTAACCTTAGCAACCAAAATATAAGCTTGACGATACAATGCCAAACTTGACAAAAAACACGTAAACTTAACAACCAGTCAATAAAGGTGACAGCGAGTCCATAATATTTTTGATAAAACATTAAACTTAATAAAATAACCTGTATCAAAAAATAATTTCCTTTACAATCATGCTACAACCTTAAAACAAACAAATAATAACATCAACAACCCCGTAAACTAAACAAATAAGCTCTACAACATGATGACAACTACATGTATTACCATTGTCTCTACTCTAAATTCCATAAACGTGGGTGAATATAACTGACTCCCTTCAATGAGCTTGTTTAATAACAAGATAGTTAAGATTCATAGGTACGTAGAATACAATCAATTCAGAGGGATCAATGAGTGAATCACCTAGGAAGGCATGTGAATGCTGGTGGAGATAGTCTTCTGGCTTACGTTTACACTATATAACTATACAATGTTAACGCAAGCCAGAGGACTATCTCCACCAGCATTTGTAGGCATCAAAAATTGCCGATAGGTTCCCACTCACAGCTCGGTGTTAACGATCGACGATTGAACGTCACTACCCGGTACACAAGAATTCAAATGACACCGGTGAGCAATTGAAGCGAACCGACGGGTTACGTGAGCCGACAGAATATCAGAATCACCGGGATACGGGTTGACCGAAAACCCCGCGATCACCGCAATTGGACCAACGCCCGCCGTGTCCCGATCACCCCACTGATAATCCAACCGTCGGGGCCTACAGAGCTCGTCGTCAAGATTCCAACGCATCCGAAATCACTCAAATCCGAGTTCGGACAAGAAATCAACGAAGAATCAACGGCGGGACAACGGCGGGACCTCGGACTGAACCGGGGCACCTTGGGACACCTCGGCAGGCTCGAAACACCCGAGGGGTGTCTTGGCAAAGCCAAGACACCCCAGGGGTGTCTCGGCCAGGCCGAGACACCCGGGGGGTGTCTCGGCTCCAAAACCGAGACACCCCTTGGGGGTGTCTCGGCCATGGCCGAGACACCCCAAGGGGTGTCTCGGTTTTGGAGCCGAGACCCCCCCCTAGGGGGTGTCCTCAACCAGCCCCTACCCCCCCTTTGTTTTCCTATAAATAGGCCCCTAGGGCCTCCATTCTCTTGGCCTTGGTTTTGGGAGAGAAATTTCAGATCTAGAACTTTAGCCTTTGAGATCTGAAATTCCAGAGAGGAGCGGCGAAGCCCTGCCGGAGGAAGGAGTCGGGGTTTTCTAAGAGAGCGGCGAAGCCCTGCCGGATCGAGGAGTGAGCGAGCCTTCTACAGCAAAGGAGCCTCCTTCTTCATTCCCCTTTCTATTTTCCTTAGTGTTGCCCCTTAGCGGTGATACTAAGTAGAGCGAATATCTCGATTACCCGAGATAGGAGCTATAAACTTCTAAGATCTCACGCAGATCGACGAAGTTCAGAGTTTCTAAAATCCCCCCGCGGATAGACGAAACTCTGCCCGATTTTCTCGGACCAGATCTGAGTGCCCCGGTGGTCCACGGATATCAACATCCCCGTCACAGGCAAAAGACCCACGCAAGCAAGAGATGATGAACAGATCTTGCGTTTGTTTGAAAAGAGTTGTATCTATTTTGTTTTCATTGTGTACCGGTCTTATAAAAAGGCTATCTTTTTATTTCATTGTAACGATTGAAGTTGTAATGAATGCAGCAATGAATACAGCAACTTTTTCCGCAAACAGACTGGCGACCACAGTGGGAGCCAACGGCATCGCAACCGACGCCGTCGTGACGCAACCAGCACTCAAGATCGGGGTGAATGAAGAACACGAGCTCGATCAACAACGGTTCAAAGAAGGCCTCTCTTCCTCCTCCTCCAGATCCGCCTCTCCAAACGGGTACAGAAAGGTAACCTCTTTCATAAATGATTGCAGGTCCTTCGGTTCAAAAATCCAAGACCCCGTTGCCGCCTCTGCACTTGCACCACGCGACGTCCCCACGTCGTCCAACCTGGTCGAGATCGCAGATCCGGATTCCTCTTCCGCCGAGGAGATGACTTCTGAAGACGCTCCGGCATTATCAAAGAGAGCACGACAAAGACAGCGTCAACGTCTTGCTCGACAGCTGGCCGAAGCTTTGGAGCCGATGGATGGGATCCGCTATAACGTAGATCTAAAATCCAGGCAACGCCAGGAGCAACCACGGCAAACAACCAGCCCCTCCTCCGAAGCAGAAACAAACAAATGGGTTCATGTCAAAAGAACCCGTTCTACTCTCGAGGAGCGAATCCAGAAGCGCCGCGCCTTGCGTGCGCATGCCCGAGCCCTGGTCCAAAAAGCACGAGAAATGCTAAAGGGAGAGGCCGTTAAGAGATCGCCGAGGTCCGAACGAGTTTGGATGCCAAAGGCCGAATCAACGCCTAAGGTAAAAGCAGGTAATATTGCTCTCCAACCTTCGTCCATTTCAGGTCCCGAACCTTCGGTAAAGCCCCACCGCAGCGTGGATTTCCCCAAGTCTAGGAATCCTCTGAACAACCGTATCGATGCTCTACCCGAGAATCGAGGAAAAGCGCTTGTCAAGGAAAGCTGGAGATCGCTGAAGGAGCTTCAAGCCAACATCCAGACTGGGGGTCGTGCGCAATCTCCTAACAAATCGATCTTTGCAACAACCAGCTCGGCGGTGCGTGCAAAGGACCAAGAGCCCGTTAAGGTTTCACCCTCACAAAGGAGTGATTCCAAACGTGCGACTCTTGCAGAGGCCAACAAGGCAATGTCTACTCAGAAGAAGACGCGTCGAACAAACGAACGCGTTATACCTGAGAACCCATGTGAGCAGCCGATAGGTTACTCCGACGGCAACGTCGATGAGTTGTACTATCAGGCTGGGGGTGTGGATGAATCTCGAAAGAGAAACACCCGGGAAGCGGATTCTCATTGTCCGTGTACCAAACTTATCAGGGCAGTATTATCAGCCTGTAGCTGCCCCAAGACCGCTCCACAGAGGGTCTCGATATTCGAGGGAATCTCCGATGGACCGACAAAGCCCAAGTCAAGGCGTTCCCACCAAAAAGGATCAATTGCTCGAGATGATGAACCCCTAGAAGTGACTATCAACATGGTCAACAAGGGAAAATCCCCAATCATTTCAAGTGATTCCGACCCTAATTCCTCTCCAGGAAGCAGGGTCAATTCGGGAACAGCTCAGCTTCAGCTAGAAGCCGTCAGATATGACAATTACTGTGGGATCCATGAGGGAGTACATTCCGATGATGAACTCTCGGATTCCTATTCCGCTCTCGCTTCTGACGACACAACGTCTAGCATAGGGCAAGCTCGAGAGGTGCTCATGGTCAATACAGATCAGATAGCCAAAATCATTGAAGAGGCCCTGACTAAGCAGAAGGAAATCTTCAAGTTTGAAATGGAAGTGGCTATGCAAGAGATGAGACAAATGCACGACCAACGAATCCGAGCTCTGTCGAACAGGCTAGTCGAGTCCAACCATCGCACCCAGAACGCTGCAGTCAACAGCGAGCCGGAGGTGGTCGAAATCGTCATGGCCAACGCACCACCCAAGAATACTGGGGGTGGCCCCACTAAAATTAACAGCGCTGGGGGTGGACCCACCAGTGATGATAGCGCTGGGGGTGGACCCACCAGTAGTGACAACACTGGGGGTGGCCGTATGATTCCTCTCGAAACTTATCCAAAACAGGATATGGGTGAGGCCGAAAAGATAAAGGAGCTCGAAAGAAAAATCGAAGCCCTGATGTCTGTTCGGGAGGTGAAGAGGACCGGCATTCCGTGTCCTTACCCGAGAAAGTGGGATTCGATCCCGTATCCGGCGAAGTTCAACCTGATCAACTTCACGCCGTTCAACGGAAAGGGCTCGCCCACTCAACATCTGATCTACTTCAAGTCTCACTTGGGAGTAATCTCGGGCAACGAGCCTTTGATGGTTCGGTCATTCGTTGGCACCCTTCGCGGGCCTGCCTTCGATTGGTACCGCCGTCTCAAGCCCGGAAGCATCAACAGCTGGGAGGACTTGGAAGGCATGTTTCTCGCCCATTTCTTCGATGATGACACCGAGGTGTCGATCAGGACACTCTTCGACGAGAAACAAAAAGGCGGAGAGTCGGTGGATACCTTCATCAAACGCTTCCGCAATCAGGCAATGAACTGCAGGGATCCCGTCACGGAGGAATTCCTCTTGCAGACTTGTCAGAACAACTTGTCCATTGACATCTTGGACGTGATGGGAATAGAGCCGCTCAATACCTGGAAAGAGTTGAAGGCTCGAGGAGAACAAGCTGAACGCTTCATCAGAAGGCGGAAGATCGAGAGAAACCAACCGATGGTTAATCCTCCGGATTCGGATCTCGTACCTCATGATGAAGAGGACGTACCTGCAGCAGTTATTGACGATGATCAAACGTCACAACAGCAGTCCTGGGAACAACAGGAGAATTCAGACGAGGAGCTCCAAAACGAGTACTCGTTCAAAGACGAAGACGTTCCAGCTATTTTCGAGACCCTTCTCGAAAACAACAAAATCAAACTCCCGCCCATCACGCATCAAGAGGAAGATGGCGATTCTGCGGATCCAACGTACTGCGAGTACCACAGAAGGATCCTCCACCCCACCAAGGAATGCTTTGCTCTCAAGAATAACATCCAGACCTTGGTTGATGCCGGCGTTATAACGCTAGGGTAAGCCAATTGAAAACGGCAAAACTCCAAAGAGTACAAGAGTATAAACTGTTCCTCAATACTCCAAAGAGTACAAGAGTATAAACTGTTCCTCAATACTCCAAAGAGTACAAGAGTATAAACTGTTCCTCAATACTCCAAAGAGTACAAGAGTATAAACTGTTCCTCAATACTCCAAAGAGTACAAGAGTATAAACTGTTCCTCAATACTCCAAAGAGTACAAGAGTATAAACTGTTCCTCAATACTCCAAAGAGTACAAGAGTATAAACTGTTCCTCAATACTCCAAAGAGTACAAGAGTATAAACTGTTCCTCAATACTCCAAAGAGTACAAGAGTATAAACTGTTCCTCAATACTCCAAAGAGTACAAGAGTATAAACTGTTCCTCAATACTCCAAAGAGTACAAGAGTATAAACTGTTCCTCAATACTCCAAAGAGTACAAGAGTATAAACTGTTCCTCAATACTCCAAAGAGTACAAGAGTATAAACTGTTCCTCAATACTCCAAAGAGTACAAGAGTATAAACTGTTCCTCAATACTCCAAAGAGTACAAGAGTATAAACTGTTCCTCAATACTCCAAAGAGTACAAGAGTATAAACTGTTCCTCAATACTCCAAAGAGTACAAGAGTATAAACTGTTCCTCAATACTCCAAAGAGTACAAGAGTATAAACTGTTCCTCAATACTCCAAAGAGTACAAGAGTATAAACTGTTCCTCAATACTCCAAAGAGTACAAGAGTATAAACTGTTCCTCAATACTCCAAAGAGTACAAGAGTATAAACTGTTCCTCAATACTCCAAAGAGTACAAGAGTATAAACTGTTCCTCAATACTCCAAAGAGTACAAGAGTATAAACTGTTCCTCAATACTCCAAAGAGTACAAGAGTATAAACTGTTCCTCAATACTCCAAAGAGTACAAGAGTATAAACTGTTCCTCAATACTCCAAAGAGTACAAGAGTATAAACTGTTCCTCAATACTCCAAAGAGTACAAGAGTATAAACTGTTCCTCAATACTCCAAAGAGTACAAGAGTATAAACTGTTCCTCAATACTCCAAAGAGTACAAGAGTATAAACTGTTCCTCAATACTCCAAAGAGTACAAGAGTATAAACTGTTCCTCAATACTCCAAAGAGTACAAGAGTATAAACTGTTCCTCAATACTCCAAAGAGTACAAGAGTATAAACTGTTCCTCAATACTCCAAAGAGTACAAGAGTATAAACTGTTCCTCAATACTCCAAAGAGTACAAGAGTATAAACTGTTCCTCAATACTCCAAAGAGTACAAGAGTATAAACTGTTCCTCAATACTCCAAAGAGTACAAGAGTATAAACTGTTCCTCAATACTCCAAAGAGTACAAGAGTATAAACTGTTCCTCAATACTCCAAAGAGTACAAGAGTATAAACTGTTCCTCAATACTCCAAAGAGTACAAGAGTATAAACTGTTCCTCAATACTCCAAAGAGTACAAGAGTATAAACTGTTCCTCAATACTCCAAAGAGTACAAGAGTATAAACTGTTCCTCAATACTCCAAAGAGTACAAGAGTATAAACTGTTCCTCAATACTCCAAAGAGTACAAGAGTATAAACTGTTCCTCAATACTCCAAAGAGTACAAGAGTATAAACTGTTCCTCAATACTCCAAAGAGTACAAGAGTATAAACTGTTCCTCAATACTCCAAAGAGTACAAGAGTATAAACTGTTCCTCAATACTCCAAAGAGTACAAGAGTATAAACTGTTCCTCAATACTCCAAAGAGTACAAGAGTATAAACTGTTCCTCAATACTCCAAAGAGTACAAGAGTATAAACTGTTCCTCAATACTCCAAAGAGTACAAGAGTATAAACTGTTCCTCAATACTCCAAAGAGTACAAGAGTATAAACTGTTCCTCAATACTCCAAAGAGTACAAGAGTATAAACTGTTCCTCAATACTCCAAAGAGTACAAGAGTATAAACTGTTCCTCAATACTCCAAAGAGTACAAGAGTATAAACTGTTCCTCAATACTCCAAAGAGTACAAGAGTATAAACTGTTCCTCAATACTCCAAAGAGTACAAGAGTATAAACTGTTCCTCAATACTCCAAAGAGTACAAGAGTATAAACTGTTCCTCAATACTCCAAAGAGTACAAGAGTATAAACTGTTCCTCAATACTCCAAAGAGTACAAGAGTATAAACTGTTCCTCAATACTCCAAAGAGTACAAGAGTATAAACTGTTCCTCAATACTCCAAAGAGTACAAGAGTATAAACTGTTCCTCAATACTCCAAAGAGTACAAGAGTATAAACTGTTCCTCAATACTCCAAAGAGTACAAGAGTATAAACTGTTCCTCAATACTCCAAAGAGTACAAGAGTATAAACTGTTCCTCAATACTCCAAAGAGTACAAGAGTATAAACTGTTCCTCAATACTCCAAAGAGTACAAGAGTATAAACTGTTCCTCAATACTCCAAAGAGTACAAGAGTATAAACTGTTCCTCAATACTCCAAAGAGTACAAGAGTATAAACTGTTCCTCAATACTCCAAAGAGTACAAGAGTATAAACTGTTCCTCAATACTCCAAAGAGTACAAGAGTATAAACTGTTCCTCAATACTCCAAAGAGTACAAGAGTATAAACTGTTCCTCAATACTCCAAAGAGTACAAGAGTATAAACTGTTCCTCAATACTCCAAAGAGTACAAGAGTATAAACTGTTCCTCAATACTCCAAAGAGTACAAGAGTATAAACTGTTCCTCAATACTCCAAAGAGTACAAGAGTATAAACTGTTCCTCAATACTCCAAAGAGTACAAGAGTATAAACTGTTCCTCAATACTCCAAAGAGTACAAGAGTATAAACTGTTCCTCAATACTCCAAAGAGTACAAGAGTATAAACTGTTCCTCAATACTCCAAAGAGTACAAGAGTATAAACTGTTCCTCAATACTCCAAAGAGTACAAGAGTATAAACTGTTCCTCAATACTCCAAAGAGTACAAGAGTATAAACTGTTCCTCAATACTCCAAAGAGTACAAGAGTATAAACTGTTCCTCAATACTCCAAAGAGTACAAGAGTATAAACTGTTCCTCAATACTCCAAAGAGTACAAGAGTATAAACTGTTCCTCAATACTCCAAAGAGTACAAGAGTATAAACTGTTCCTCAATACTCCAAAGAGTACAAGAGTATAAACTGTTCCTCAATACTCCAAAGAGTACAAGAGTATAAACTGTTCCTCAATACTCCAAAGAGTACAAGAGTATAAACTGTTCCTCAATACTCCAAAGAGTACAAGAGTATAAACTGTTCCTCAATACTCCAAAGAGTACAAGAGTATAAACTGTTCCTCAATACTCCAAAGAGTACAAGAGTATAAACTGTTCCTCAATACTCCAAAGAGTACAAGAGTATAAACTGTTCCTCAATACTCCAAAGAGTACAAGAGTATAAACTGTTCCTCAATACTCCAAAGAGTACAAGAGTATAAACTGTTCCTCAATACTCCAAAGAGTACAAGAGTATAAACTGTTCCTCAATACTCCAAAGAGTACAAGAGTATAAACTGTTCCTCAATACTCCAAAGAGTACAAGAGTATAAACTGTTCCTCAATACTCCAAAGAGTACAAGAGTATAAACTGTTCCTCAATACTCCAAAGAGTACAAGAGTATAAACTGTTCCTCAATACTCCAAAGAGTACAAGAGTATAAACTGTTCCTCAATACTCCAAAGCCGAGACACCCCAAGGGGTGTCTCGGTTTTGGAGCCGAGACACCCCCCTAGGGGGTGTCCTCAACCAGCCCCTACCCCCTCTTTGTTTTCCTATAAATAGGCCCCTAGGGCCTCCATTCTCTTGGCCTTGGTTTTGGGAGAGAAATTTCAGATCTAGAGCTTTAGCCTTTGAGATCTGAAATTCCAGAGAGGAGCGGCGAAGCCCTGCCGGAGGAAGGAGTCGGGGTTTTCTAAGAGAGCGGCGAAGCCCTGCCGGATCGAGGAGTGAGCGAGCCTTCTGCAGCAAAGGAGCTTTCTTCTTCATTCCCCCTTTTCTTTTCCTTAGTATTGCCCCCTTAGCGGTGATACTAAGTAGAGCGAATATCTCGATTATCCGAGATAAGAGCTGTAAACCTCTAGATCTCACGCAGATCGACGAGGTTCAGAGTTTCTAAAATCCCCCCGCGGATAGACGAAACTCTGCCCGATTTTCTCGGACCAGATCTGAGTGCCCCGGTGGTCCACGGATATCAACATCCCCGTCACAGGCAAAAGACCCACGCAAGCAAGAAATGACAAACAGATCTTGCGTTTGTTTGAAAAGAGTTGTATTTCTTTTGTTTTCATTGTGTACCGGTCTTATAAAAAGGCTATCTTTTTATTTCATTGTAACGATCGAAGTTGTAATGAATGCAGCAATGAATACAGCAACTTTTTCCGCAAACAGCATTCACATGTCTTCCCATGTGATTCACACATAACCCATCTGAATTGATTATATTCCACGCACATATGAATCTTAACTATCTTGTTATTGTACAAGCTCATTGAAGGGAGCCAAATACATTCACCCATAGCTAATGGAACAAAGAGCAAAAACATAAGGGGATAACGTCTTCATCAGCGTAAGGGATATCCAAGATCTTCATCAGTGTGCGCAAACCTTGTCGCCATGACCTTCATCGGGGTGAATACTAGCGTTGATCTTCTGGTTTTAATGGCGAAAAGAGAACTTGTAGGTTTTGGGGAGAGAGTAGCTCGGGCTTCAGATATAAAGGATAGAGGGTCAACAGAGAGTCTGCGATGGGGAGATCGAAGAAAGATTGCGCCGAAAGGATATCTGCGCTACCATGTAGTTGAACAGGCGAAGGGATGGTGATGTTGCCGCGTGGAATGTGGGGATAGGTAGGAGTCCAAGTTATATTAACTCTCCTCCTTGGAAGCTATGAGAAACATTGAATGCAGTAGCAGAGAATATACCCCGGTGACCGTGACAACCAAGCGCAAGTGAATAACAGTAAGGGACGTAGCAGTAAACATAACATTCAATCGGTAAACCTAACAACCAAATAGTAACCTTAACATCAAAACCATGACCTTAACATTTGTAACGATATACTTGATAATAAATCCACATGCATGACAATAAAACGCATAACTATATAGGCTCGTTCCATTATAAGATTTCTTAGATTCTGACTGTATGATAGCATTAACCATTTGAATGCTAATAACCTTATCTATTCCCCATTGTCAATTCTCTAAGTCCCATAAACTGTGCTTGAATATAAATGGCTTCCACCAAAGAAGCAGCCTGTTAAGTTCACGGAAAGCTCTTTGGAGAAAGCCATTGCTATTCAAGCCCATCTGATGGAACTTAGAGATAATGACAATGGAAAATAGATAAAAGTAATAATATTCAAAAAAGGTTGATGCTATCATATGGTCAGAACCCAGAAATATTGAAGAAGTCTTTATCAGCGTGAGGGCTAGCCGTGATCTTCTTGTTTATGAGATTGGAGAGGGGAGAGCTTAGGATGATCGAGAAAATAGTGAGGACAAATAGAATGGCGGTGATGGGAAGATAAAGAAGATGTAAAGGCGGGGAGAAAGGTTATTAGAACAATCCGAGGGATGGTGATATTACTCTACTGCCTTGGGAACTATGAAATGCATTGAATGCAGTCAAATCAAAAATATCTCGGTAACCTTGACAGCCAATTACAAGTGAATAGTAGTAACCTTAACAACAAATAAATAAAATTGACAACCAAGTAATAACCTTAACAACCAAGCCATAAAACTTAACAATTTTAACGATATACTTGACAATTTTAACAATCGGTGACACAGACAACAAAGAGCAGGTGGATAACAGGTGGATAACATAAACTTAACATCAATCGATAAACATATCAACCAATCCAAAACTTCAACATTAAAGTGATAAACTTGACAACCAAGTAATAACCTTAACAACCAATCCAAAACTTCAATATTAAAGTGATAAACTTGACAATCAAGTAATAACCTTAACAACCAAGTCAAAACTTTAACATTAAAGTGATAAATTTAACAACCAACCAATAATAACCTTAACAGCCAAGCTATGACCTTATAACTTGTAACTATAAACATGATAATAAAACGCTAAACTATATAGGCTCGTTACAGCTTGCACGATTGTGACCCTCCATGTTGCATCGAGAGCACTTAACATGACAGGTGTTCAGCGACCTGTTGTTTATTCATCTAGTGCATGGTCTGCCACGTCTTTTTTTGGTGAGAGGAGGCTTCAACACTCGCTCTTCTAGTGGTACAAAGCGCTTCTCGTAATCTGGGATGAGATAGATGATCGGTGCATAGCTTGCTCTGAATGCGTCAACAGTCATGTACCAATCGCAATATTGATAAAATTCTCATCCCATCCATGCAATTGCAGCGCACGCATGTTTACAGGGAATGCGGATGATGTCCCAGGACCTGCAAGAACAAGTTTGATTCTTTAAATTTACACGACAAGTTTTATTGGACTCGACCTCCACAATATCTTCCGTCGAATGTTTAATCGCCAAGCAGCTACCATGCTGAATATTATCACACAGCATCATCTCTGCTTCCGGGCATAAGTATCCAGATCATTTCTGACCCAATAGCCTCCTTTCATGCATGCGCTCCATTATTTGCTTCTGTATGGTCTCAACCAAAGGTAAGATTCGCAACAATTGTGCCTTTCTTATCCAACTGTTGAAGGACTCAGCAACGTTTAAAGTAACATGGTCATACCTTAACAACAAAACACTAACATTAACAATAAAATCATAAACTAAACATTAAAAGCTTAACCTTAACAATAAATATCCTAAACTTAACAGCAAAACTCTAGCAGAATAACTCTAACCATAACAATAAAAATCTAACCTTAACAGAAAACTGTAGGATAACTCTAACCTAAATAACTATAACGGTGTTGTAACAAAATAACATTGAAACCAAGCTATCTTACCTTATACTAGGAAAATACGCGTTTGCCCATCTCTCCGGGGAGTATTCCATTACAGTGACGTAAGCCCTGTGATCGATCGCTGCCAATTCTTTCATGTCATTATCTCATTCAGATATTATAAACTTATAAGCCGCAGATTGTAACAGCTCGCCCAACGTAGTCGCGACATTTGCCTGTTAGACCCTAGAGGGGGGGTGATTAGGGTCTTATGCTAATCTAATCCGATTAAATGCCAATTAAAACTAATTAACAAGTTATCCTAGCAAGTATGAAATACAACAAGATATATGAGCTAGGATAAGCAATATGAATAATAAAATATATCCTATATGATGAACTATATATGCAAGGATATATAAACACAAGGGTAAACAATGTAAACAAGATAGTGGATGATATAGATAATGAGCTAATGACAATGGCGATATAAGATATGAACATAAATATGAAAGAACGCCAAAGCACACTCAAACAAGCAATATGATCACGGAGTTCGGACCTTCCGTCCTACGTCTCCGCTCCCCACTCCCGGGGAGAAATCCACTAACACAATCCGGTTTGGAAGCCGGAACTTCTTCTACACACTCGGTTTTCTAGCTAACCGAAAACTCTACAACTCACACTCTTGCAATCACACTCTACACCCACTAAGTGTTGGACCTAGCCGTGTCTCCCTCAAGTGCTCGGTTACAACCTCTCCCTAGGCACGTCAACCGACGCCACTCCTCTTGGGACGATCCCCGACTCTCACCACACACTCCTCACTCGGTGTACAAGTGTATTACAAAGTGATTCTCACAATAAGCACAAATATAACAAATGATTGTTCTCAAAACAAGGTGAGAACTCAATTAAGCACAACTCTTAGTCACAAACCCACAACCCCAAATTATACTATGAATGTAAATACAATAAGCTCAAAAGGTTGTGTGTGAACAAAGAGATATAAATCAAAACTAAACTCAATGTAGTTCTAGCTTAATAACAATGATAATCAAATATATAAAAAAGCTAGAAATAGAGTTTAGAAAACTTCTCAATATATCAAGAGTTGGAGGGAGAATAGTTGAATGCCCAAACACCAATAGATGATCTCCTCAAGCTCTTGTAGAATTGAATCACAAAAACAAACTCTCAATTTGCTTAAAAGCTTTTTAAACACACTTAAACCAAACTAAAACCCTTGTTAAAAACTTTATTAAACTTGATTAAAAACTCTCTTAGTTAACTTGAAAAGACATCAGCAATGGGGTATATATACCCACTCAAAGCTCAGCCAAAAAACCCCAAAACGAAATGACCAAAAACCCCAGCAAACAGCTCAGAGAAAGAGCCGTTAAAAAGCAACGGCTATATTGTCGGTCGACCGAAAATCCCGTCGGTCGACCGATGAGAGCAAAAACACGAAGAAAACAAACTGGACCATCGTCGGTCGACCGGTGCGGTCGACCGATGGAGTTTTTCGGTCGACCGGACCGGTCGACCGACAGACTCTCTGTCGCCCAGTGAACATATGAACTCAGGTTCGGTCGACCGGTGCGGTCGACCGAAATCTGACATATGAAAAACATGTTTTGCTGATTTTAAAACACTGTTTAAAAATATCAAATAAATTCAGAAAAATGTAAAACTTTGGGGAATGATTGTAGACATGATAATAAACATGCTACAACGACTGGTTTCGAAAAAGGACTTCCCAAATGAAAAATATCATCATTTTACAAAATAGTCCAAAACATGAAAACCTGAAAATTGATATTTTGATATTTTGACTTAAACAACATTTTGAAACCTTATGAAATGATTGTATAGACTTGATAAAAGATATAACATGTTGTTATGAAGTCTATAACCTAGAAATACAATATTTTCATAAAATTGCATATTCTATGCAATATATTCAAAACACTAAATATGATTTCATTAAATATAAGCTTGTTAAAGGTGAAATCATATATAGGCATATAAACATGAAACAAAATAGTATTTTCCAATTCTATTCATTTGTTTCATAGTAAAACTTGAAAACTATCAAACCAAAACATATATGTATATATATAACTATATATATACAAAAACCAAAACGTGTATGTGTGTATATGATTGAGCTTAAAGTACTAACACACATAATATAAATTCCTAAACTAAATTACCCAAGCAATGATCTTGATCTTCAATAAGCTTGACTTGGTAATCTCGCGGATGAAGCTTGAACTTGGATCTTGAACTTTGAATAGCAAGGCTTCACCGACATTCCGCCAACCTCCTTTGGATATGATCGTTGAAGCTCTATTCCATCCATCCTCCAACAACGTTGTTTGTCTACAAAACATAGGAATGCACAAACACTAGACAAACAACATTAGTAATAAATTGTTTGTTAAACATCATCAAAACAAGAAGGCCAACAATCTCCCCCTTTTTGATGATGACAAACAATTTACAAAAAGGAATATATGCATGAAGGAAATGAACATATACAAGATAATAACTCACATGCATATAAACAAACAAGATAGATATACTCACAATATTTCTCCCCCTTTGACAACATCAAAAAGGGGACAAAAGAATTAAGAGAGCGAAAGCTCCCCCTACAAATAAGCATGGGTGAGTATGAAGCAAGTATAGGGATTGCTCCCCCTATCAAAATGCCATATAGAATATAAGCAATAAAGATCATGGCAAAACATATGTGAGCAAGCATACATGAATATGCTAAAAATTTACTCACCACCAAATTACTCTTGGTACCTAAGAGATTAGGGACATGACCCCTATCATTAAAGCTCAAAGTCCTAGGGTTATGAACCCTCTTGGACATATATGGTGCACGGGATCAGTCATAGCAATAATTACTCAAATGACCCTTCCGATTGCAATAAGTACAATGGAAAGGAAGCATTTGCTTATGTTGACCAAACGGTTGTGCACGGGAAACATTAGAATCATTTGCAAACATGGATGGTCTTTTAAAATTATTTTGCAAGTGTAAAACATTTTTAAGCAAAGGTGGTTTACTTGAGAAATTTGGCAAGTTTGAACATTTTTTCAAATCATAGCAAAACTTCGCCAAATGGCCAAATCTACCACAAACATCACATTTAAAAACATGTGTTCTACTAGAAACATTTGGCAAACTAGAATTCTTTTTCAAATCAAAGCAAAACTTTGCCAAATGGCCAAAACGACCACATAGAACACATTTATACACATTAGCATGCTTATGATGAGAAATAGATGCATGTGCATGTGTGTGTGCAAAATGTGATGATGAAGCTTGATGAGATGCACAAGGAGGATTAAAGTGAATCTTGGTGGGGTTATGTGCATCATAGCAAAATCTAGCAAGATGGCCTTTACGACCGCAATTTGTGCATTTGTAGACTTTGCTATACATGTGTGCATGATGAATAGGATGTTTAGATGTTTTAGCATGAGACTTAGCACACATGTTCATAAGCTTATCATGATTAACAATACATGTTTTAAGGGTTGAATCTAAAGATGATATGTGATCCTTAACATGATTCAACTCATCATTATGCATACAAGTATTGTTATTAGAAGTAGAACATATATTGTTATTTATAAAAGAAGCGGTATCATTTTGTATGTTCTCTACTTCTAACATGGCATTATTTTTAACATGAGATAAGCTAGTGATGGATGAGGTTAATTTTTTATTTTTCAAATTTAACATATCATTGTTTTCTTTAAGCATTATATTTTCATTTTCAATGATGTCAAATTTGGACACTAGCTTCTCATGATCGGATTTCAATTCTACATGCTTGCTTTTAAGATCAATAAAATTATTTTGTAATTTTGTATAGGCATGCAATAATTTCTCATATGCACAAGCGAGTTCATTGATGGATATATCACTTTCGGATTCCGAATCGCTTACCACACTAGGGCTATCGCCTAGTGGCCGTGTGCATGATGATGCTCCACACTCACTTGAAGAACAATCCTCCAAACTACGTCGGATTTCCTCCAAGTTGCCTTGATGTGCTTCTATGAATTTCCATAAATTGTAAGCACTATCAAAATGAACAAATTTGTTAGAAAATGATGAGTCAAAGGCATTAAGCAAATACTCTAACAAAAACTTGTTCATATTAAACATTTTCTTATCATGATCGCTCCACTTGGATTTCTCCAATGTGGGCACAATATAAGCACAATCAATAATTTTCCATAAGTCAATATTTCTAGATTCAACAAATAGTTTAAATCTAGAAGCCCATTGTGCATAGGGAAAATTAATGAATTTAGGAGCAACATTGGATTTATAGCCTAAACAAAATACATTCATATTCAAGATATATATATGAACATATGCAAGCAAGACAAATGCAATCATAACTAGATTAGCACAAATAAGATAACTTGGATCTTTAACTCAAGGTGGTTAGACCTTAAATCAAAGAGCACCAAGCTCTGATACCAATTGTTAGACCCTAGAGGGGGGGTGATTAGGGTCTTATGCTAATCTAATCCGATTAAATGCCAATTAAAACTAATTAATAAGTTATCCTAGCAAGTATAAAATACAACAAGATACGTAAGCTAGGATAAGCAATATGAACAAATGAATATATCCTATCAATGAGATATTACAAATATATGAGCAAGGATATATGAACTAACACAAGGGTAAAATAAACAATCTACACAAGTGATAGGGTAATATGATGAGCAATACACAAAGGCGATATAAGATATGAAAACAAGAATAAGAACGCCAATGCAATCACAAACAAAACGATATGTTTACGAGGTTCGGTCCCCACGACCTACGTCCCCGCTCCTCACCTCGAGGAGATCTCCACTATCACAACCGGGTTTTCTACGTTCACCCGAACAACGTTTACACCTCACAATACAATCACTATGTAATCACACCTCACACACTAAGTGTTGGTCCTAGCCCGTGTCCTCCTCCTCAAGTGCTCGGTTACAACCTCTCCCTAGGCACGTCAACCGACGCCACTCCTCTTGGATTCGACCCCGTCTCTCACCACACACTTCTCTCGGTGTACAAGTGTATTACAAGTGAATCCTCACAATTAGGCACAATATGACAAATGATTGTTCTCTCTAACAAGGTGAGAACTCAATTAAGCACAACTCTTAGTCACAAACCCACAACCCCAAATTATACTATGAATGTAAATACAATAAGCTCAATAGGTTGTGTGTGAACAAAGAGATAAAACAATATAAACTCAATATGAAATCTAGCTTATGAAATTAAGAACAAACTTATAAAATGCTAGAATTGAGTTTAAGGAAACTTCTCTATAGATGACAAGAGAGAGGGAGAAGAATGAATGCTCAAACACCAAGGATGATCTCCACTTGCTCTTGTGAAATTTGCTCCACAAATCAAACTCTTGTAAATGCTTAAAAGCTTTTTAAACAAACACTAAACCCTTAAACAAAACTTGTAAACCTCTTAAAAACTTTTCTCTTGTTGTTCTTGTTAGATGGGAGAGGTAAATGCAATGGGGTATTTATAACAACCCAAGACATCAGCCAAAACCCCAAGGAAATGACCAAAAACCCAAAAACAAACAAAACAGAAAACTAGCCGTTACTGTGCAACGGCTCTCTGATAAGTCGACTTAGAGTCGACTTATGACATATACAGTTTTTGGCAGATGCTGAAAATTATGCGTATCTGGATTTGTAAAATCAGTTAAAAATAGTAAATCAACTCTAAACATTATGAAATTTTGAGGGATGTTTCTAAACATGTAAATAAACATTTTACAAAAATAATTTCTGAAATATCACTTCTCATTTGTGAGAAATGAATATTTGAATACAGATATTTCAGATTCTAAAAACTGCTGAAACACCCGATTTTCTAAAATCAATTTGACACAGTAAATTAACTCCAAAAATTATAAAATTTTTAGGGAAGCTTCTAAACGTGTATATGAACATGTTAGAGAAGGAATTTCTTAAATATCACTTCCCATTTGAGAGAAATAATTTATTTTGTAAACTGGTCAAAAATACATAACTGTGCAACACTTCATAAGTAGACTTATAAAAAGTTATAAGTCGACTTATATAAGTCGACTTGCCTTGCTTTATAAGTCGACTTAGCAGAGGAGAAAATGCACTTTCTAGAGGAGTTCATAAGTCGACTTGTCAGGGTTTATAAGTCGACTTATAAACATGCACAGGCACTGTTCATGCTGGAAAACTGATTTTTAAAGTGCCTTTAAAAATAACAAATAAATTCCAAAAATTATGAAACTTTGGAAAATGTTTATAAACATGATAATAAACATGTTACAAAAAGAAATTGTTGGAATTGCATTCCCCAATAGTGAAAACCCATCATTTTTCAAATATGTCCAAAAACATGAAAACGAAACATACATGTTTTGACATTTGATTTAAACAAACTTTTGAAACTCTACAAAATGATTTTATAAACTTTATAAACTATGTATAAACTGATATTAAAGTCTATAAACTAATAAAATAATGTTTTCACAAAAACACCTATATTTTGATAAAATCAACAAATACGTGTGTGTGAATAATATGAGCTTAAAGTATCAACACACAAGTATAAAAACCTAAACTAAATATACCCAAGCTTGTGATCTTCAACGAAGCTCTATCTTGGTACACTTGCGGATGAAGCTAAAACTTGGATCTTGAACTTGAATGCAATACTTCACTCCACTATTCCGCCAACCTCCTCTTGATATGATCGTTGAAGCGCAATCCATCCAACCTCCAACAATGTTGTTTGCCTAGAATAAATACGAAAACACAAATACTAGACAAACAACATTAGAAGTAAATTGTTTGTTAAACATCATCAAAACAAGAAGGCCAACATTGCCTTGTGCCCAAAATCCTTCATTTTCCTTTTGAAATTCTCGACTATATACAGAACACACCTTGAATGGAATGCATCTGGAAAGAATTCCTCGACTGCTACCCTGATACCCTTGTCGGCGTCGGAAATCATTACCAGTCGATGTGGAGGTTGGAAAGGATTTTTCCTATCATACAGTAACGTCCATAATCCTTGTAAGAACCATTTCCAGTTAACCTCATTCTCTTGGTCGCATACGCAATAAGCAAGGGGAAATGTTTCTTGGTTGCCGTCATACCCAATAGCGCTAAGTAGTATGTCTCTGTAACGATCTTTAATAAATGTTCCATCTAAAAACAATAGAGGCCTACACCCAGCAATGAACCCTTTAATACAGGCATTATAACTAATGAACAATCACCTGAACCTCCCGTCATCACCATCAATAACAACACGACTCCCTGGATTAGTTGCATGCACCATGGATTCATACCTGCATGAATATAACAACAAAGCAGTACATTTAGCGAAGGATTCATAACCATAACAAATGATCTTCAAACTTCACGACCAACACGTATACTTAACGACGAACTAATAACTTTAACAACTAATACGTATAGTTAGCAACTAAAACGTAAGCAGTAGATTTAGCAAAGGATTCATAACCATAACAACTGATCTTCAAACTTCACAACCAACACATACACTTAGCGATGAACCAATAACTTTAACAACTAATACGTATAGTTAGCAGCGAAAACGTAAGCAGTAGATTTAGCAAAGGATTCATAACCATAACAACTGATCTTCAAACTTCACAACCAACACATACACTTAGCGATGAACCAATAACTTTAACAACTAATACGTATAGTTAGCAGCGAAAACGTAAGCAGTAGATTTAGCAACGGATATATAACCATAACAACTGATCTTCAAACTTCACAACCAACACGTACACTTAGCGACGAACCAATAACTTTAACAACTAATACGTATAGTTAGCAACGAAAACGTAAGCAGTAGATTTAGCAACGGATATATAACCATAACAACTGATCTTCAAACTTCACAATCAACACGCACACTTAGCAACGAACCGATAACTTTAACAACTAATACGTATAGTTAGCAACGAAAACATAAGCAGTAGATTTAGCAATGAGTTCATAACTATAACAACTGATCTTCAAACTTCACAACCAACCCGTATACTTAACGTCGAACCAACAACTTTAACAACTACTACGTATAGTTAGCAACCAAAACGTAAGAGTGATTTCAGAAGAATAAAAAAGATAAGGACCATCTCAGTGAATCGTAAGCCTCATCATCGTCACCGAACAGGTCCTGTTGAGCTGTCTCCTTGCTCCACCATGCTTTACTATAGTTAATCTTGATGTCAAAATTAGAGAGCATGTCGTTCTTGATATCAACCGCACGTAGATCTGGCCTAATCTTCAAAATAGCCTGTGTTTGGCTAGCAATGAACTTCCTTGATGCCCTTGAGTTGCCAGCATTTGCTCCATGTTGACCGCAGGTGTGGATAGACTCGAAATTCTTTATGGACATGATAGACGAATTTCTGAGCGGGGAAGCAAACAACATCCAAGGGCAACCATGTGTGTGCTTGAATCGGCAATAGACTCTTATGCGTCTTTGTTCATTGTGGTAAAAATCATACTCGAACCATTTAGCAATTGAATAGTATTGAAGTGCTAATCTAACTTCAGCAGCACTATCAAATTTCTGACCAACTTCACGTATGGAGGTGTGCCACTCAGTTGGGATCTTTGTTTGGTGATTAAGCATGTCTTCCAACAGCATGATCGAATCGCCGGTGGGGTTGTCATTAGGAATACGCTCATCATTACACGTTTGGGTGAACGTGGTATCTGCGCACCATGAATTTTCTGTCGGTATTGTCCTGAAGTAGTAATAAAAATACATAGCCTTAGCAACGAACTGATAACCTTAACAACGAACTCATAAACGTAACAGCCAACACATATATACTTAACAACTAACCCTTATACTTAAGGACAGACTCATGAACTTAACAACAAACACATATACTTAACATCAAACACCTTATCTTAGCAACCAACTAGTATACGTAACAGCCAACAAATAACCTTAACAACCAGTGCTTAACATAACATTGACAACCAACACATTACCTAAGCAACCAATGCATGAGGTTAACAACTAATGGCAAAACCTATCAGTGAACTCAAAAGGAAATATGGAGTGTAATTCCTACGCAGTTTCCAGTGTAGTCTGCGTGTTCTGCGAAGTTGAGGATTCCCCAGCAGAGGTAGCATACAAATTCGCGTCTGTAAATCCATTACGCCGACAATACTCGAACATCAAATTTAAGTCATCGTCATTGTTAATTGAAATACTGAATTTCTTTTCCCTTTCGCAAATGAACTTCAGTGAAAGAGATTGCATTGGTATTTTAAGCCTTTCCGCCACTTGATATCTCAAGCTGATTATTTCTGTATTCTTTTTGATAACGACGAATACACCGTCACCACCTTTGTTGCTTTTTGCCTTCGTTACCACGCATAGAAGAGATCCATCCGCCATTTTATTACAGGGAGTAGTTGAAGAACCGAAGAGGCTTTTATTGAGGAGAATTAAGTGGAAGGAACAAATTAGTTGGGGTAATAGAATGGGGAGGAACTCAGCGATCTTAGCTAGAAGGGGAATATACCTGGTGATAATTTTGGAGGGAAATGAGAATTTCCCCCAAAAAAGACATTCTAATCACCATTTAATGCCTACAGTCGAAACGCTGAGTTTCCAACGTGAGAGGGCGACGAACACAGGCTGTGAAGGGTATTTTGGGCATTTCGAGCGGGGTTTAAACGGAGTTACGCCTGGGGATTCGTTTTGGGGGCTGGAAGAAAATCACGGACGTTTTTGGGGGCAAAGCACCCGTTGAAAAAGTCTTAGGAGGGGGAGCACGTTTTGTTGTGTTTTGGGGGCTGGAAGCATTTTTTCCTATTTTTTATTATTTTTTCCTGACTTCAATGTCAGCTTTCTCTTAAAATCATGTTTTTTTTAACGAAATCACTTTACAAGCCACATCAGCATATGAAATCACTTTATACTATTTTTACAACTATAAACAAACAATTGAAAGTGATAAAAGCCAACATTGGGTCCCACTTTTTTACACTTTCTATCCTTTTATATGGTAAGGGGCTGTTTGTTTCATCAATTTATAGAAAAGGATTAGGAATTGGGGACTGACAGTGGCAGAATTGTAATTTTTGAATTCTTTGTGAATCCTATTCTTAGAATTGTAATTTTTGAATTCTTTGTGAATCCTATTCTTGAGTTTGGCTCAGAAATTTTTTTGGGATTACCAATTCCTAGAAGTAGCAACAGTATGGGATCCTATTCTTGAGTTTGGCTCAGAAATTTTTTTGGGATTACCAATTCCTAGAAGTAGCAACAGTATGGTTTTTTTTATAGAAACCCAAATCAGAGAAGTCTGGGCGGATTTGGGCGAGATTTCTGACATTTGCTTCAATGTCGATTCTGATTCCTAGAGGTCACGAAATCAAGCCCTAGATCTGGAATCGTTGTTCTCCTGCCCTTCGTCTTCGCGCCTCTTCTCCCGCCCTTCATCTTCTTCTACTTGGGGTCGGGGCTGTTTGTCGAAACCCTAGATTCTCTGTCTTCGGTGGGTTTCTGGCCTTTGATTTATTTAATTTGATTTCCACGATCTGGTTGGTGGGTTTCTAGCCTTTGATTCTTGGTGTTACCTACTCGAAATTGTTCTGGTTCGGAGCATTTTGTTGGCTACGGTGGGTTCTCTGTATTCGGCAACTTTGCTGCTTGGACGTCGGTATTTTCCCCCCTCTGCAGCTAGGTATAAAATTTTAAACTCTTTTTTAGACTAATTTCTTCGTGCTTAATGTGATGAACTGTTTCTGTAGAATGATAATATTCTTGATAATTCGTTACATGTATAATTACCAGAAAATAGGATACATGTTGACTAAATTTCAGTTAATTGTGTGAAATAGAATGCATGATATTTGTGTGAATGAGTTGTTTACAATATATGTGTTTACCAAAGAATGTGAATGCATGACATGAAGTATAGGGTTAAGTTCATTACATGAAAATCCACCGAGTAATAAAATGTGTTGTTCTTGATAATTGTGTGAGATGGAATGCAACATTAGTTAAAATAATTTTCATTTCAATTAGATTTCTTGCTTTTGAAGAAATAAATATTTGTATCAATTATCTACTTAATTTTGATAAGAAATAAGTAGTCATCTTAAGCTGTAACTGTATGATAACTTTAAAACGGATGTAGATGGATATGGAAGATGAGGAAGAATTGAAGAGGATGTGTGCTAATACAGCTATCTGCGCCGTGGTCACTTTGGTAACATGTATCTTGAGAATGCGTGCTAAGCGCAAGAGAATATCAAATTGTACGAAGCAAGAAAAGAACAGAAAAATATATTGTAGAGAGGCTCACTTCAGACGTGTACTGGAGGGCTATCAAGATAGCCGCCAATCTTATATTAGAATGAGACCGAGGGTCTTTTTTAAACTTGTTGAAGTAATGAAAGCAAACGGTTTATTAAAAGATACAAGACACGTTCAAGTTGAAGAACAGCTTGCTATGTTCCTGAGTATTGTTGGGCACAAAACTAAAAATAGAATAATAAGAACTGAGTTCATAAGATCAGGGGAAACAGTTAGCAGGTATTTCAATAAAGTCTTGCAAGCAATGAATGGATTACGTGATCGGTACATGAAGCAAGCCCCAAAAGAAGTTCCCGAGGAGATTGCAAACAACTCAAATTATTTTCCTTACTTTAAGGTAAGTGTTTGTGGAAAAATTTTGTAATAAAAAGAATATAAGGAAAGAATTGCGTTTGATTTTATTCTCTCTAACTGCTTAGAAAAAGAATGATTGCAACTCTCTCAACTCTCGATTACAATTTGGATTCCTGGTTACAAAAGAGAAGAGAATGATCTGGATTCTCCCCTTTGTTTAATTCTGGGTTCTTCACGGTAGCGATGAGATGCCTCCCTCGAATGCTTGCGTCGAGTTTGCTTCTCGTTGACGATACGTCTTGTTTCACTGGAACGTGGTCTTCTCCTCACGATTTGACGTTGTGGAGAACTTGCGTGGCAAGTTTTAGAACTCTGAATGAGTTTGTTTGATCTTAACCGTAATTGGTTAGACAAGCCAAAGATCTCTTCTCTTCTGTTAAGGAGAAGGATCCAAAAGCCAGTCCGAGATCTCTTTTTTGCTGCCCAAAAAGAAGGATCCGAACTAAGATGATTTCTTAGTTATTTATAGGGGATTAAGGGGTGTAACCGCCCCCTTAATTCGCTCCTAAGTGGGGCTAATGGGATGTAACCACCCCTTAAATCACTCCTGAGTGGAGTTGTGATCCCCTCAGATCGTGGGAAACGGTTTTGAAACTGTTCAGCTCGTGTTTGAACGAGTCAAACGCAAAATCCGCGTTCTGGCGTGAATTCTGCATTCAAACGCAGTGTCTGGAAGCTCGGACGCAGCGATTGGAAGCTCGGACGCAGCGATTGGAAGCTCGGACGCAGCGTCTTATTGGAAGCTGCGTTTGGCGGCTTGAAAGCTGCGTTTGGCAGCAGATGGCAGCTGCGTTTGGCAGCGCTTGGAGCTGTGTTGAGCAGCAGATGGCAGCTGCGTTGAGCAGCAGATGGCAGCTGCGTTTGGCAGCGCTTGGAGCTGTGTTGAGCAGCAGATGGCAGCTGCGTTGAGCAGCAGATGGCAGCTGCGTTTGGCAGCGCTTGGAGCTGCGTTGAGCTGCGTTTGGTAGCTTGGAAGCTGCGTTTGAGCTGCGTTTGCAGCTTTTGGAGCTATGTTTGCGCTGCGTTCGTGGCTATGAACACGGTGCGTCTTGATGCTGGTGTGCGGGGAGGACTTCCGCAGTTTGATTTGAAGAGACCGTCGATTTGTAGTCTCTTTCTGTCGAAGCATTGCAAAGATCGTTATTTTGTAATCTTTGCTTTAGCTCTCTGATATGTGAGAGTCGTCAGATTGTAACTCCCGATGTTGATTATGAAGGCTGTTTGATTAGAGCTTCCATCAGTTGTCGTGAAGGTCGTCAGATTGTAACCTTTAGCGATCTACGTGAAAGTCTTCAAATTGTAGCCATCTGGAAGTCGTCAGATTGTAACTTCCATCATCGGTGTTTTGATGGGGATCAGCTATCTATTGTGATTTTTAGACAGCCTACAGAACCCCCTCCAAAGTTTTCGAAAGTTCGCGGTTGACTGGGACGAATTTTCGGAATACTTTGGATCTCAACTCTGATCTTGGAGCTGTTGATTCCTTGTGGTAAAGGATTTGTTCTCTGCACTTGCTTCGAAGGCATCATGGTTGAAGGGATTTGCCACGTAGGACCTGTGTGAAGGTATGCGCCATAATCCTGCTTCTGGAATGTGGGGGTGGACCCTACATTTTGAACTTGAGATGCGGGTCTCACCCTTACATGTTGAATTTGGAACACGGGTGTGACCTTTGGCTCATCTGTTTTAAGTCTCGGCTCACATCCATTAAGCTAATGGGCCTGCAAACGTGCATAGGATTTTTGGCAAACCCTCAGCCATCAACGGATTTGATAAGCCTTTACCGACTACCGTTTGAGTCGGGCTAGCATGTGGATTGTCTAAGTCCGTTCCACATGTAACGTTGTGCTAAGAGAATGAACCCTCTTAGACTTGATGCTATGATTTTGAATACATAGACTTTGTCATTTTCACGGGAAAAGACTAACCGGCAACGCGTGTTAGGCGTAGGCTTATCTCTAATTAGGGATCGAGATAAAGTCCCCCATGCGTAAAAGGCATGGATTTTGGTGCTACGATGTTGAATACGTAGACTTTGTCGTTATTTCTTCCTGTGTTACTTGAAACACTGAAAGAAAGTTGGAAGCGCCAGAGGTGTAATATTAACTTGGCATGAATTTTCACTTAGAGTGAAATTCAGAAATTTTCTTTATTATCACTAGGATAATTCCAGAAAATATTTAATCCGTTGGGGATTTTATAATGACAACTTGCTATTCTTGTTGAAAAAGGATTAACAAGTTCATTGGGGGTTTGACTGTTAGAAGTGTGATGTTAACCTAACAGTATTTTTATGGACCTATCGCTCCGTTGATGAGAGTCGATAAGTGGAAAGTGTTGCGATCGGAGCAACTTTGAGGACCTATCGCTCTATTGACGAGAGTCGATAAGTTGATTTTGTCAGAGGTGTTTGATATTAACGTGACAAGAGAATGTTGCGATCGGAGCAACTTTGAGGACTTATCATCCTATTAAAGAGGATTGATAAGTGGGTTGTCAGAGGTTTAGTGTTAACGTGACAGGATTTGTGTTGCGATTGGAGCAACTTTGGGGACTTATCATCCTATTGACGAGGATTGATAAGTGGATTGTTGTCAGAGGTATATTGTTAACGTGACAGGAATGTGTTGCGATCGGAGCAACTTTGTGGACTTATCATCCTATTGATGAGGATTGATAAGTGGGTTTGTCAGAGGTTTAGTGTTAACGTGACTAGAGTTTGTGTTGCGATTGGAGCAACTTTGTGGACTTATCATCCTATTGACGAGGATTGATAAGTGGATTGTCAGAGGTATGATGTTAACGCGATAGGAATGTGTTGCGATCGGAGCAACTTTGTGGACTTATCATCCTATTGACGAGGATTGATAAGTGGGTTTTGTCAGAGGTTTAGTGTTAACGTGACAGAATGATAGTTATTGGAGACCCGGCATCCTACTGAAGAGGATTAGCTTCAGTGGTCGTAGTATCTTCCCCTTCTGACTGAGGAGATTGGGCTTGGTCCGATTGCTCAGGAGAATCCTGCCTACTTTGTTCTTCAGCTTTGATCCTGGCAATAATCTTTTGAGCCTGTTCGCCTTGAGAGATTAGTTGTCTCCAAGAACGACATTCTGCAACTCCGATTCGGGCTAGGAGGTCGGTTTGCAAATTGTGCCGACAGGTCTCCACTAGGGTAGACTGTGTCATACCTGTCGGGCATCGGAGAGCCATGGTTCGGAACCTCTTGACGAAGGCTTTGACGGACTCCCTCTTCTTCTGCTTAGTGGCGAGAAGAGTATGGATGGAGACTTCAGTATCCTCTTCAAAGAATCTTGACAGGAAGAGTCTCTCTAGATCTGCCCACTTTTGGATACATCCGGCAGGCAGTTTTCTGAACCATCCAAAGGCAACTCCCTTGAGGGTGCCAATGAATAATCGAGCCAGTATGGCGTCGTTTGATATCACATTTCCAGTCTGTGACTTGAAATGATAGATATGTTGGTTCGGTGATCCCGTGCCGTCAAAAGTTTGTAGCGTCGGGACTTCGAATTTTGGAGGATAAGGGGCTGCATCCCATTCGGCTGGATAGGGTCTGACAACTCCCTCTTCTTGGAGCTCGCTTCTGTTGGCCATGGCATTGAGGTGGGCTTCCAATTCTTCCATTTTGGCAGACTGGAGATTATACTCGTTCTCAGTCTCTCTTCCTTCATCAGAGGAAGATTCCAGGTTGTGGGCTTCTTGGTCAGAAGCCGTGTCATCAACCATTTTCCCCTTCCCTTTGCTTGTGTGAGGTCGGGATGAAGACGTTTTTCCTCTCCGGGAGGATTCTTGCCTAGGTGGTGAATCTGTCTTCTGAGATTTGGCCTTGTCTGTGACAATTTGAGTCAACAGGGCCATGAGTTCATTGATGGCCTCTTGCTGAGATTTGAGCATGGCCTCCTGCTCATCAAGTCTCTTCGCAAGATCTTCATGGCTTTCTGTCATATAGGCGGAGCTCTCATGTTCAACAAAAGAGCTTGATGATTGGGACTCTGCAATGGCTGAGTGTTCATCATCGGAATTGGTTCCTCTGGCTAACCTCCGATAATTGACAGGGAGAATGGTTCCTGTTCGCGTCCGAGTGCGTTGGTAGACTCCTTCAAACTCGTTAGCGATTTCTCTGACGGTCGGCGAACGACTTGTCTCAGAGTCGTCGGAACTAGGACCTGAGGCTTTCCCTCTGTTGATCACATTGATAGTGACTTCAGGATATTCGGTCTCTGGAGACTTCTTCCTGTGAGAACGTCGTCGTTGGTTGGGCAAAGCAACATTCGTAAATTGGTCGAACACCAACAGTTTGGCCGCATATGAGCAGCATTGACATCCCGAGAGGACCGTAGGAATCAGCCGTTCGCATTGGAATGAACGAATGATTTGTTGCATCGGTCTTTCTCTCGATATGAACTCACTCAAATCTATAGTGAAGATTCGAGGAGAATTGCTCACTGATCGTGAGGTTTGAATTGGACCCCCCAGTCCATGATTGGACATGACTGGCTCTTGGTGAACATGGATCCGGTTGAGATGCCTTGAATCCATGGACTTTTGACATCTGCTCCTCAACCTAGTCGCGCTACGCAGAGTATTCGGGGGTCTCGCTGCCCGGTCAGCGAGCCGGGGGTCCAGGGGGCGGCGCGCCCCTGGCCAGGGGGTCCGGGGGGGATGGAATACCCCCCGGCGGGGTTCGGGGCAGCGCCCCGAAGCTCCACGGAGAAGGCCAGGTTCCATATTGAATTTCGTCACTCGAACGCATGCCTGAGCTCCAGGTTTTGCTGATGAAACGCGTATTTGAGAGTTGCGTTTATTTTGTGGAACGCACCCCTGAGGACTACGTTTTGACTGTACAATGCACCATTGAGGGCTGCGTTCAGTCTTACTCACACAGAGCCTATGTTTGGGCTCATAGACGCAAGGCTTGCGTTCTGAAGCAGAAACGCAGAGCACATGGTCGCGTTTAGGCTCACAAACACGAAGCTCATGTTGACTTGAGGATCGGCATTCTCGGAGATGTGATCGTCGTAAGGATCTCCTCCTCCATCGAGCGACGTTCTTCTTAGTCTGCTTCAAGGCCTTGGCAGCAACACCTTCAACTCGGTGGACGAGTTTGGCCGAAGCTGAGCCCACTCCATCGGGGGAGGGGCTGTCCGAGCAATCTTCCTTAGGCGGTTCGGCTGTAATTGGAGCAGTTGGAGCTTTAGTCTCTTTGAAGACTTTGTGGATCTTGTGCATAGCCTTGGGGCTAAGGGATCCGGATGAGAGGACTTCCTCATACTTGGCTTGATCGAACTCTATGACGAGAGTTTCAACCGTGGTTCCAGTGAGATGAACATCGGATTGCGCCACCACTTCTTCGTCAGAGAAGCAAGTCATCCCCAGCAGAGTCGCCATCTTTTGTTTGTGGAAAAATTTTGTAATAAAAAGAATATAAGGAAAGAATTGCGTTTGATTTTATTCTCTCTAACTGCTTAGAAAAAGAATGATTGCAACTCTCTCAACTCTCGATTACAATTTGGATTCCTGGTTACAAAAGAGAAGAGAATGATCTGGATTCTCCCCTTTGTTTAATTCTGGGTTCTTCACGGTAGCGATGAGATGCCTCCCTCGAATGCTTGCGTCGAGTTTGCTTCTCGTTGACGATCCGAATATCTATACTTCACTGGAACAGCTGTCTTGGCCGGTTGATAACTCTTGTCGAGTTTTGTGATTCAGAACAAGTAACAAACTCTAATGATAGAGTTGTTGGAACCGAAAATAATTCGGTTAATAAGCCAAATATCGATGGTTTAGAGATCCTCCGTTTGTTGATTTCCCAGACTGTGTAAGGAGTCAATCCTCCTTTTTCTGATTCTGGAAGATTTGATCGAAAGATCCCCCTCCGATTAATGAAAAGAAATCTCTCTTGATCTGATTATCAAAAATCCGATCTCCCCAATCCAAAAAAAAAGAGCAGCAGATGGCAGCTGCGTTTGGCAGCGCTTGGAGCTGTGTTGAGCAGCAGATGGCAGCTGCGTTGAGCAGCAGATGGCAGCTGCGTTTGGCAGCGCTTGGAGCTGCGTTGAGCTGCGTTTGGTAGCTTGGAAGCTGCGTTTGGCAGCAGATGGCAGCTGCGTTTGAGCTGCGTTTGCAGCTTTTGGAGCTATGTTTGCGCTGCGTTCGTGGCTATGAACACGGTGCGTCTTGATGCTGGTGTGCGGGGAGGACTTCCGCAGTTTGATTTGAAGAGACCGTCGATTTGTAGTCTCTTTCTGTCGAAGCGTTGCAAAGATCGTCATTTTGTAATCTTTGCTTTAGCTCTCTGATATGTGAGAGTCGTCAGATTGTAACTCCCGATGTTGATTATGAAGGCTGTTTGATTAGAGCTTCCATCAGTTGTCGTGAAGGTCGTCAGATTGTAACCTTTAGCGATCTACGTGAAAGTCTTCAAATTGTAGCCATCTGGAAGTCGTCAGATTGTAACTTCCATCATCGGTGTTTTGATGGGGATCAGCTATCTATTGTGATTTTTAGACAGCCTACAGTAAGTTAAATACATACAACTTAACAATTTTCCAAATAAACTTATTTTTATCCAACTATGTATAATTTATAATTTTTTATAGGACTGCATTGGTTTGATAGATGGCACACACGTCGACGCGGTTTTACCTAGTGACCTAGTTGCACGGTTTAGAGGGCGAAAAGGGGTCACCCAAAACATCTTAGCAGCCTGCACCCCCAATAAACTATTTACTTATGTATTGGCTCGCTGGGAGGGGGCAGCAAATGATTATAGGGTATTACAAGACACCCTGTCCAGACCACAGCCTTACGGGCTCCGAGTTTATGATGGTATTCATTTTCACTTGTGCACATTATGAATAATTTATTAACTACTTGGCAATATTTTAGATTTTAAAATACTGTTTAATTAATGTACGTAAATATTACCTATGTGACGCTGGATACACCACAATGCCAGGTTTCATATCCCCATATCGCGGTGTCCGATATCATTTAAAAGAGCACACCGGTAGGACACCAAAGAATAGGAAGGAGTTGTTCAATTTAAGGCATTCATCTTTAAGATCAAAAATTGAATGCACATTTAGGATACTAAAGAATCGGTTTAAAATTCTTTCCGCGATGCCGAATTATCCATTTCCTACTCAAGTGGACATTGTACTAGCGTGTACTGTGTTGCACAACTTTATTGCCTTGGAGGATCCGGCTGATGATATTTTTAATGAAAATGTTGAAATTGATGAAGATACTGGGGAAGAGACAAATGAAGACGATTCAAATGTGGTGGACTATACTCAAAGTAGGACACAAAGAGAGGATCGAGATGTTAGAAATGAATGGAAGGAGATGCGAGATCAAATTGCTTGGGTGATGTGGGTGGATTATTGTGCAAAGTACAATGGTGGTAACACAATGGAGAGCGGTTTAACTTAGTGTAGCATCTGTTCTATGGCTATGTAATAACTTGGTGAATTTTAAAATACTGTTCGCATCGATATTGTTTATTGTTTTTTTACTTGTACCAAAACATTACTACTTTTATCGGTTGCTCTTTTTTTATGTTGTTTGAACCAGAAATATCATCGTTTCATATATTCATTGATAAATGCATACATATCCCATATTGTTTTATATTTCTTTATTGTTAATATGGCTATGCTTACAAAATATATTAGGTATGGCTAACAATCCGGCAGATAAGCAAAGCGTGCCTTCTCATTCGAATGCAATACTAAATCCTACATCAGGGATTAACATGAACTGCATGTCTGTTCGACCACAGCCATTCACCTCACCTCCGCATACATTCTCACCACTCCCACCATGGGATGGTAATTATGGTGGGATGACACAGCCGCCAATGTCATACATGAGCTTGTTAGGCAGTCCACAAGGTTTGATGTTTTCCACAGCCAGTTCTCAAAGTAGTGGACCTAATCAATTTTCATCGAACACTGGTGATTCAGGTGGAAAGGATATTCATGACGTTGATGGTGCGGAGCACACTTCGCCATTGAAAAGAGGGAAAAGATTAGCCCATAAAAAAGGTTCCGTGTGCCAGGTTGAACTCAAGAGGCGTGGCTAATAAGTTTTGGCTTCTAGAGCACGATGATATGCTTATTCCTTATCTTGCAGATTTAGCATTGGATGGCATGAAGCCAGACAAGAACTTCAAGGCTGAAGCTTATAAAATGGCTGCCATGAAAATCAACATGCAATTCAGGACTGATTTCACTCACCTTCATGTCATTAACCACTTGAAATGTTTGAGGAACAAATTCAATGACATGAAAGCTTGTCTTGATATAAGTGGTGCTGGGTGGGATGAAACAAGTAAAATGATTACATTGGATGAGGAAACCTTGAAATCTTAGGCCCAGGTATAACAAATTCAGCATCTATATTGTCACCTTCAATTTAATACATTTGATTCACTACTTATAAGTATTTATTATTGCAGGACAAATCCAATTCTAAGTACAAAGCGTACATAAACAAACACCTTCCTCACTTCAAAAATTCACAAGTTATCATGGGTGATGATCAAGCCAAGGGTGATTTTGTTAGGCCCGTGTACGCTAACATTGGGTCTAGTAGGTCCATACCTATTCCCGATGATGATTGCGAGATTCTAGAGGAGAGTGAAAATGAACCACAGTCTGATGCTTGCAACCAACCACGTTCTGGTACTGTTAACCAACCACAACCCACTACATATAAGACTAAGAGTAAAGACAACATGACTTCATCATCTAACAAAAAAACCAGAAAATTTAATCGTGAAGAGGAAATGATGTGTGCCTTTGTTGAGTCCATGTCTCAGTCAATGAGGAATCAACACGTTATACACTGGACTGAGCAGTTGGCCACAGCGTTAAAGGAACATAGGTCTGAATATTCCGAGGAGTTCCTCGATAGGGTTTTAGACCATTTATATGACAATGAACGTGAAGCTAGGAGGTTTTTTATAAAATCCAAGGAAGGTCAGCAGAGGTACATCACAAAATTAGTTAACGATCAAGGTTGGTCGGATAACTAGTTTGTTGGGTTTCGATTATATTTTAATGGATATTGTTGTGTTAATTGCAAACTATTAATGTTGCAATATGTATTTTCATTATGAAGAACATCTATGTCGTTGTGGGATTGATGAATTGGTATATTTGCAATCTTTGTTGCAGGTAAGTATGGTCGTGGAATGATCAACGAGTTCTTTGAATTTTGTCTTTGCTTTTGATATCAGGTAAATGGGTTTGTTGCTTGGGTTTACTGATGTCGGCTTTTACATTCTGTTGCTTGGTTTATTACTCCATGGTCACACGTGGTTTATGTGGGATTGTTTTGAGCTTGTGTAGCTCCTTGATTTCTTGGGTTTGTGGCTGTTATTAGGAGCTTGTGCAGCTCCTGCTGCTGCTGGGGTTTGTTGCTTGATTGTTTTGAGCTTTGTGCAGCTCATGCTGCTGCTGGGGTTTGATGCTGAACTGATTTGAGCTTGTGTAGCTCATGCTGCTGCTGGGTTTTGTTGCTTGACTGTTTTGAGCTTTGTACAGCACATGCTGCTGTTGGGGGTTTGTTGCTTGACTGTTTTGAGCTTTGTGCAGCTCATGCTGCTGCTGGGGTTTGATGCTGAACTGATTTGAGCTTTGTGCAGCTCATGCTGCTGGGGTTTTGTTGCTTGACTGTTTTGAGCTTTGTGCAGCTCATGCTGCTGCTGGGGTTTTGTTGCTTGACTGTTTTGAGCTTTGTTAGGGATGTGCCTGTTATCTAACAATTTGTGCAGCTCATGCTGCTGCTGGGGTTTGTTGCTTGACTGTTTTGAGCTTTGTGCAGCTCATGCTGCTGCTGGGGTTTGATGCTGAACTGATTTGAGCTTTGTGCAGCTCATGCTGCTGCTGGGGTTTTGTTGCTTGACTGTTTTGAGCTTTGTGCAGCTCATGTTGCTGCTGGGGTTTTGTTGCTTGACTGTTTTGAGCTTTGTTGGGGATGTGCCTGTTATCTAACAATTTGTGCAGCTCATGCTGCTGCTGGGGTTTGTTGCTTGACTGTTTTGAGCTTTGTGGGGGTTTGCCCTGTTATTGGGAGCTTGTGCAGCTCATGCTGCTGCTGGGGTTTGTTGCTTGACTGTTTTGAGCTTTGTGCAGCTCATGCTGCTGCTGGGGTTTTGTTGCTTGACTGTTTTGAGCTTTGTTGGGGTTGTGCCTGTTATTGGGAGCTTGTGCAGCTCCTGCTGCTGCGTGGGTTTGTTGCTTGTTTACTCCCTATCTGCTGGGTTTGCTGCTATTATGTTACATGCTTGATGAGTAGCTCGTGGTTGCATTTTGTGTTGCTGTTTTGGTTTTCCATGCCTGTGGGTTACTGGCTGTTTTGGTTTGCCTTGCCTGTGGGTTACTTGCTGTTTTGGTTTGCCTTGCCTGTGGTTTTCCTTGCACTTGATATGTGGCAATGATGATGATCAACGTTTACTGAGAATGCAATCTAACTTACATCGTTTATTATATCCAGATGAGGCAAAAGGGGATGAGATTGCAGCCTACATTGAATTGATAATGTCTAGGCGAGGCAATTCATCCTTATAATGCAATCTGTAATAAACATGTAAGTTATAGGTGGGGCAATCAATGATGACAAGTTGATCTATTACTGAGCCATACAATATCAATTAGAATTTGTACCCAGTTCAAACAACATTTTTCATTACATCCTCAGTAGTTTTTGCAAGTACAGGTACATGACATGAAGTTTGTAATAATTAAAATAACACAAAAAATTGATAAGAAAATTACAGAAATTTTCCAAACTAGTTGTTGATTTTCGACAAGCCTTAATTCTTTCTTCATCTTCTTTGATTGCAAAATATATTTTTCTCTGTACCTATTTTCTTTGACATATTGGCTTCCTTGGTTGCTTGATGACTCTCCTATTTCTTCAGCCCATTCGAAAAAATTATATTCTTTATTTGTGAATTTTGCACACCCCCAATAACACCTACCCTTATTTTTACCATTCTTGCACACTTTCATCGGTGTTCAGAGATGGCAGTCGCAATAAACTTCATAACTCTGCCAGCACTCTTCTGATATCATTTTCATGTCGGGATAGCAAATTGAAGACAATGGGAATTTTATAAATGCTGAAAATGAGAATGTTTGGATTAATTGTGAGGCCTCAAGGTGAATTTATAGCCACATTGGCCCTCTACTAGCCGTTGCTACAGTGTTCTGACTATGATTTTTGAAATCTGAAATTTGAAGCTTAAAATATCCGTTGCTACAGTGATTCCAGCAAGAAAATATGAATTTTGGTTGCTTCTAGCCGTTGCTACAGTAGGTTTTAAATGTTAAAGGGGTTTGTAGCTGTTGCTACAGTATCTACTCCAAAAAAAAAGGGTCTTTTTGAAGCAAACATGGTGTTATGAATTGGACCAATTCTATAAAAGTGAGATTCCTAATCCTTTGGGTGAAACAAAAATAGAATGCCAAAAAATAGGATTCAATAAAACCAAAACTTGTCTATAAAAATTTTATGGATTATGTTGGAATCCATAAATAAAATAGGATTCCTAATCCTATTCCTACCCTCTATTGAACCAAACAGCCCCTAAAAACATACAACCAAACAACCCCTAAATGATCTTGGATCATGCTTCATCTTACTACTTTGAAACCAAAAACTTTAATGTTACAACTTACAAGGGGAAAAAAAAAGAAAATGAATACACGTTTAAAGCTCTCTAATCCTAATAGTCATTCTCTGAATTTCTTCGGATTTAGACAAAAAAAACTTTCAAATATTTGCTGAATATCATAGCATATTTATTTGATTAATAATAAATAATCTATAAATTATGAATGTTGAAGTATTTTTTTTTTACTTTTTATTTGTTAAAACAACTCGAAATTGAACCCAAGATTGTGAGGGCATATTATAAACTCCCACCCAACCCTCTAGATCATCAGCGGTGGTCGTGAATGTTTAAATATACACGTAATTAAAAGAAACTATTATTTGGTTAAAGAAATTGAATCTAAAACTGACAAAGGGATTTATTTTTTTAGTTAGTCAAAAGTAAAAAAAAAAAAAACATAAGAACATGCACGTAGCAATACAAATTGTAGGGGATTATGAAGCTCTATATAGATATCTGATAACCAAATCAATCGAATATACATCTAGCTGGATCAATCGAACGTACAGCAGATAATTCCTTAAATTGTTTGGCCCTTTTTCGCCGCAAGTCAGATGGGTGCATCGAGTCACGGTCCGCAAATTATTACCCGCACCGACCGCGTCCGATGCGTCCTTCCCCGTCAATTCCTAAAAGGTATCCGTCCTTTACCGCATAAATCCCAAGATCTCACCCCCTCTACTGACAGTTTTCCATTTTTATCTACAAACCCCGAAACAACCGGGATAATTACACTCAACACCCCGGCCCTCAATCTAGTAAAACGCTTTTCTCCCCTCTTTCTTTCTCTGTTTCCAGAGAAGAAAGAAAAAGAGTAGAGGAGAAGCCTCCCCTCTCTTTTTCTCAACTTCGCCCCCCTCAAATCCCGCGAAATTTCTATCGGATCCCCCAGATCTGAGATCCCCGATGGCGGCGCCCTCCGCCTCCCGCCGCCTCCGCGATCTCCAGTCCGCCGCCGGCAACAAAACCTGCGTCGACTGCAGCCAGAAGAATCCTCAGTGGGCTTCGGTCTCGTACGGGGTCTTCATGTGCCTGGAATGTTCCGGAAAGCACCGAGGGCTAGGGGTCCACATCAGCTTCGTTAGATCCGTGACCATGGACTCGTGGTCCGAGATCCAGTTGAAGAAGATGGAGGCTGGGGGTAACGATAAGCTCAACGCGTTCTTGGCGCAGTATGGGATCTCGAAGGAGACGGAGATTGTTAAGAAGTATAATACTAACGCTGCCTCGGTGTATCGGGATCGGATTCAGGTTCGTTGATTCTCTTTTAAAAAAAAATTAGGCTTATTTTCGAGTGGTAGATGCTTGTTATTTTCATTGATTTTCTTTGGATTTTGTATGCTCAACTTGTTAATATTGTGCAGATTTGATTAACATAATCTGTTTCGCTGATTGCCAAATGCTTCTGTATTTGTGCGGCCATTTAATTCTTGATAAAACGGAACTCTACTGATTTTAGATGATCAAGATCTTTCATGTTACGCAGATTCGTGGATCTTCTTGAAAAGATACATTTTTTGTTCTCATTTATTGTGCATTTCGGTAGTTTTATTGAAAATTGCTACAGCATTGAGTTCCATTGTATGATATGAAGATCAAGATTCTGTTATTTATTTACTTATTTCTCTATGCAGGCGTTGGCGGAAGGCCGGCAGTGGAGAGACCCACCAGTGGTCAAAGAAAGCATCCGAGGTGGGTCCCACGCTAGGAAGCCACCGACAGGCCAGAGTGGTGGGAGTTCTGTGAAGAGTAATGGAGGATGGGATGATTGGGACGACGATTTCAGGTCATCAGATATGAGGAGGAATCAATCAGCAGGGGATTTTAGAGCGGGAAACGCAGGTGGAATGAGAGGAGGGCAGCCATCGAGATCGAAATCAACTGAAGATATTCATACGAGATCGCAATATGAGGTATCAGCTGCTAATAAGGAGAGCTTCTTTGCGAGAAAAATGCAAGAGAATGATTCGAGGCCTGAAGGGCTTCCACCATCTCAAGGAGGTAAATACGTGGGGTTTGGATCATCACCGACACCTGCACCCAGAAATAACTCGCAAGGGCAGGGGGATGTGATGTCAGTTGTTTCTCAGGTAAATTATTTGCTACTTCTACTCAATCAGTTAAACATTTATAAGCAACTCACTGTCTACTAGCTGCCAATTCAGAAGATCGGTGAAGGGAAAAGAGATACTTTCTCTTACCTTTTACATGGCTCTAAGATATCCACCTATTTCTCTATTGCTAATGATGTTTTGAACGAGTGACATTTTGTTGTAATATTCAGTTAGTCGACGAATCAGCTATGTTGGTATGGGTTATGTGTCATCACATGTGCACTGAGCATGAAGTACTGTATGAAAATAGACTGCTTTTTCCATTTCAAAATTAGTTAATTGGCGGAAATTGCAACAACATTTAAGTGACGACTAGTTGCTAATACTTATGAAGATTGGTGGAAGGACTAGGAGAACATGGTTTCTCTTACCTTTGCATTGCACAAGGATGTCTACTAAGTAATATTTTGAATGAGTGACACTTCTTTGTAATATCTGATTGATCATTGGTTAATGAAAAAAATCTATGTTGATATGGATTATAAAAATGCATCACATGAGCGCATGAGCATCAAATAATGCATGAAGATTGATCACCATTTTTGTTTTGACAATTGAATTTATTTTAGTGAATAAACTAAAATACCATCCTACCCTGCGTTTACCTTTAATGCATAGTCCTACCTTATTTCTTTTAGCAGTGCCCCTAAGATTGAAAGTTCTGTTGATGGTACTAGAATAACTAACTTTCTCATCCATGCACTTATCCTCATAGTTTCTAAGTAAGATGGTTTGGACATGTACAAGTATGGTTAATAAGTTCGTAGTTGGGGGAAGTGAGACTAATAGATGATAATATTTAATATTTAATGAAATAAGATGATGAGAGGCCTCTCTGCACATGGATGGGGTTATGTAACCAGGATTTGTTAATTTAACAAAGGAAGTGACCTTCAATAGAGCTAAAATATAGAGACACTCATAAAGACGTTCTCGTGGCTGTTCTTTATGCGATGGCTGTTATAACTCGGTTGATTTACCTGAAAAGTTCAATGAAAGTGATATCATCTAAAAGGTCTATGCAATGAGTTTTCTTGTGGGATATGCTTATTGTTGTATGGAAGAAATAAATCTTTGTACATCTACTACATGTGACTATGCGAGGCATTATCTACTAACTATTGTATTATAGCAGCTTATTACAGATTTTTCAGGACAAGCCCATTGCAATGATTGAATTTGAATTTTGAACTAGTATACTAGATAGAGTATTCTAAAGACAGAAGGTGCAGGAGTTGTGGGCAACACAGTTGTTGTTTTCTATAAATTTTGTGGGAGGAATGAGATAGGTCCATGAATGAGTTCATGGGTATATGACATTAAATGTCGAATGGTTATGGTGCCAAGCTCGACTTTATTGCTGGTTGTTTGGAAATATTCCATGAAATGTTCTATTGGCTATATTTACCTATCACGTGGGACCTCATTTAGGCTGGTAAAACTAAAAGCCTTAACAAATATGAAGCTGTATAATTTCATCAAGATCAAAACTTACTAGTAATTTAAGAAGTATTGAACATGGAAGGTGTTACGTAAATATTTATAACTTATTCCCATCCTACTCCGTTTATGCAATTAAGTAGAAGTAGGAACAAAAAATATTAACTTACTCGCTCATGCTTGTATCATATTTGAAGGCAATCATCAAGATATAGAAGAACAAATTGGTAAGGTGTTTTTAGACTTGGTTCTTCTTCTGCTTAGGGCCTTAGATACACATTAAAAACTCTATTCAAAACATTGTGATTTGTTTGTATGATCTTTGTCACAAAATCCATTTATTGTTCATTTTATTTAAAGTCATTTCTTTATAGTTCCTTGAAGTTTCCTGCTTGAATTCTTCTTGTTATCATGTTATAGGTATGTTCTGTTCTTCTTCTGCTTAGGGCCTTAGATACACATTAAAAACTCTATTCGAAACATTGTGATTTGTTTGTATGATCTTTGTCACAAAATCCATTTATTGTTCATTTTATTTAAAGTCTTTTCTTTATAGTTCCTTGAAGTTTCCTGCTTGAATTCTTCTTGTTATCATGTTATAGGTATGTTCTGTTTCCTATATGTTATTTTTCATTCCTCAACTTGATCTCATATTTGCAAGCTTTGCTATTATGTGATTGTTCTCAAGCTGTAGATTTGTTTACCATTCTTTTATTCTTGTCATCTTATTTCTATTGCTTAGTGCATCCTTTTTTAAATTTTTATGCAACATCCTTAGTGCATTCACTGCAATCCCACTCTCACCATCATAACTGGCTCATCATATGGTCTTCAGCTTGTATTCTTCTTTTATTGTTGTCTTCTTTCTTTTGCTTAGTGAACATCCTTTTTTTATTGATGTTTATGCAACTTTATTAAGTGCAACCCGCCCTAATTCTGCTTCTTTCTATGATGGGTGTGGGTGGGGGTGTGTGGGGGTGTGTTTGTTGTTTGGTGTGGTTCGTGGGGTGTTTGCGTGTTGGGGGGGGGTGGTGTGGATGTCGGCGCAAGCGTTGAGGTTTGCAGGCTGTGGCTGCCTTGTAGTGATATATTCTGAATGTTTCTTCACTTCTTTATTTTTGTTGCTTTTTACATTTTTAATGAAAATATCCCATTCTTATATAATACAATTTCCTAGAACTTAATAACGCATTTTTAGGCATCTGAGCATCATTTGATTTTTTTTTCAGGGTTTTGGACGTCTCTCTCTTGTTGCAGCTTCCGCTGCTCAGTCCGCTGCTAGTGTTGTTCAAGCAGGCACAAAGGATCTCTCATCCAAAGTAGGTTTTCCTACTCTTAATGTATTGTTTAATATTTTTTAAAATCACCTTCTGGAAATTTCCTCTGCATATTGACTATCTATGTTTTCTTCCTCTTAATGTATTGTTTAATATGTTTCAAAATCATCTTCTGGAAATTTCATCTGAATATTGATTATCTGTGATTCTCAGGCCACCAAGAGTGAAAAGTAACTGACATAATTAATTAAACGTGATTTTCAATATAAATTATGTTATAATATTATGTCTTCACCAGTTTATACGGCTTATTAAGGTGAACTTTTATCGAGGGTAGAAGTTATAAACTACACTGTAAATCTGTTATTCCTCTTGAGGAACTATGTATACATGTCACTCAGATGTCTTCCAGAAATCCTTGAAGAGTTACATTAGCTTGTAAAGTTAAATAACGATAATTAGTTCTGAATTTTGACAAGTTACAAAACTACTCATCAAAGGCTTCAAGACTCCTAAGTTGATTATAGAGGGTAGGTTTTACAAAACTACACATTAAAGCATCTTGCTTTACCAATTTTTCTTTTTCTTCTTCCCCCCTCCCTTCTGATCTGGATATATATGAAAATTGCACCTTCCCGTATTCTACAGGTTAGAGAGGGCGGATACGATCAAAAGGTGAACGAAACAGTGAGCGTGGTTGCAACAAAAACAACCGAAATTGGGCAAAAAACCTGGGGTATCATGAAAGGCGTCATGGCAATTGCATCACAGAAGGTCGAGGAGTTCACCAAAGAGGGAGGAGGAGGGTTTGACGGTTGGAAACAAGACAATTGGCAACAACAAAACAACACCTCTAAAAATGGCTACTGTCAAGATTTTGGTCAGGGGAGCAAGAACTCGGATAATTCAAGCAGGAATTACAATTCCAATAGCTCTTGGGACGATTGGGACGACAACAAGAATCACAAGGAAGAAACTAGCAAGAAAGGTAATCAAAATGGTGATGACTGGGCCGGATGGGATGATGGTAAGGATGATGATGATAATGGTTTCTATAATCACAGCCCAGCAAATAAGGGTAATGGTCAGAGGTCTGGTTCTCTGTGGACTGATGGTGGCTTCCTCTGATATTTATTCAAGGTACCCTTTTTTTTGCTTTTAACAAATATGAAAATAGGGGTTGCTTGTGACAATGTTTGATGCGTGTGTATTTTATCGTTGAGGAGGACACGGGGTCAACTGCCCAATAATATCATTATATATGTAGTGACCGTGAACAAAATGAACTGTACTTTAGTTTTCCCCCTTTTCTGAAAAAAATGTTATACTTAATTTTTACATTGTTGTTGCTGCTGCGTCTGCTGCTGCTGGTAATGGTTACCATATGTACTTTTTTTACATTCCCTTGTTATTGACTTGGGTTTGGATGGATATGAAGAGTCATGGGTACTTTTTTTAACCGCGTTCATAGTGGTTTAGGTCAATTTTGAGAATTTTAGTTTGCAGTCCATTTAGTTGCGGGCGCTTGTTTCTGTGTATTAGATCGTTTGGGTTTCTGTTAGGAAATGGTTCCGATTGATGTTGCGATATAAACTTCGTCCAGGACTCAATTCCTCGTTGCGGTTTACATCCAAGCCCGAATTAGTATAATAAATCAAAAGGAGGTTTATTAACTACTATACAGCCAAATAAACAATTGCGACGGATCCAAACTAATTTGTGCTTGCCATCCCTACCTGAAACTTTCAGCTTACAAGCTATAAGATATATGCAATTCTTTTGTTGGCAACCTTAGCCAGGCCGAGCAATGTATATTTCTATGGGACTAAAACAAGAAGTAACTTCAGCAATGCCCCATACGACGAGGTACAAAATCACTTACATAAGCAAGGATTAAAGATTCTATCAGAACACGCTATGGAAAGAAAAGAGGTGATTTATATCATTCACATGTAGTTAGAGAGGGTTAGTCTGAAAATTATAGCCCCTCTATTTATGCTGTAAATCATCCCGCCCCTATGTGGGGTGGTTCTGATAGGATCCCGACTACTGTATAAACAGTTCTTACGCCTTGAACATACATATATATAAACCATTTACATCCCCATAACAACCTAATCCAATCGCTGATCAGTTTCACGTCCTTCATCACCAACATCGACAACAACATTCTCACAATCATAAACAACAGCAGCCGGCGTCTCCTCTGAGTGAACCAAATCATGCTGCTGTATCACCAGCACTGACGACACCACTCCATTATGCGTCGACGCCAATGCATCCCCAATGGGCCCCAGCTCCGGATGCTCGGCCACCGTGGCG
>NC_033800.1:6008146-6010759 GCF_001876935.1 Asparagus officinalis | reverse complement strand
TGACGACGGGAACCGGCCCTTTCCGACGACGATGAGCTCATACTCACCGCTCTTGCCGATAGATAGCACGGCATCCAGGACGTTTCTGATGACGACGTTACCGACGGGTCTTTCTTCGTAGCGTACTGAGCCTTCTGTTTTCTGTTGGAAGGTCGTTACTGCTTCTTCATCGAGTTCCTGGTGAAGAACAAATGGGACAGAGCGTGAGCTTGTTATTCAAGAATCTCAGTGCCAAAACAAACAGGCATTCTGTGAGCATTAGTATGACGTAAGCAGAGAATTTTTCTTTTCGGCTTACGCATTTTTATTTGAGAACCACTCCCACGAATCATTTCAGGCATTCTATAACTTACGACCTTTTTCTCACAAATCATATACTTTATAAATGTTAGAATATAAATTAGAAGATTCTGAGTTGGGTCCTCTAAATAACATTCCTTTCATTGAAGATTCTGACAGTCGAATGCATCAAAATTTAACTGTAAGCTAATTTATGGATGCTTGAAGCACAGTCTGAATAACTGACACTTTACTTTCATAAATTTCGAATATGTGGAAAAGAATGATAAATGTTCAAAAATTAGCGAAGCTTTGTGATGAAATCATTGAACTACACGATTTGCGAGAAAATTGAAGTCCAATGAAACTACATCTAGAAAAAATTGGCTTAGGGGAGCCATAAATTCTCAAAACTACATGCAATGATATCTAATCTAAATCCACACCACTAGGAAAACAACTGACGGAAGCCGATTTTTGTTCAGCAAAATCAGAACAAATCTTTTATGTCAAAGTCTAGTTTATATCTTTCATCCTAGACAATCAACTGTGTGAGACAGTTGATAACACTGGCTAACACAACTTTAACATCATTATTCATTACTCAAAAATGAATCTATCTACAAACACATCCAAGTTAAGTGATGATAAGCTGTAGTGGACTATGGAACTATAATACACAGTGTCTAAATTCATACACCAAAAATAATTTTAAAATGAGTAGAGATTTCCAAATTATTTAAAAGCGAACAATCAAATTAACAACTGCGAAAAAAGAAAATGTTAGAAGGCAGTTCAGCAAATTTTCAAAATTTTTCTAATGTGTATATATACTTCCTGATAAACACCTACTTGGTGCAGAATAACCTTAACTAATATTCTTGAAAAACATAAAATAAAGCAAATAAATCGACAAACCTTTTCTTTCTGGCGATCCATAGTTGCAGTCGAAAATGCATAACTCCTCTCCTTACACTTCATTGGCGAAGGCCTCAACATAACAACAGCTCTCTCCTCATCTCTCCTCCTCTCCTCCCCCACAAACCTCACCACCGTCACCCTAACTCCAGGATGCTCCGCCATTCTCCCAGCCAGCTCGAGCGCCTCTCTGTCATCAGGCCCACCAAAGAACACCACACACACCTCCCTCGCCAGCTTAGCAGGGCCCACCTGCTCCCCTCCTCCTAAGCTTCGGTCTACTAAGACTCCAACGGAGCATGGCGCTTCCTTTAGGATTTTTTGGTTAACGAGGCGCCAAGCATGACCTACATTCTCCATTGTTGATGTGTCATGGACTCCGATGGCCTTGTGCTTGTGGAACGGGACTACCAGCATAGATACCTATAAACAAGTTTGTTTTACCAGAGTTGACGCCAGAACTTAGCATAAATTACAATGTTGCTGAACATATAATATGGTAATGTTAAGATTTCGGTAATTTTTTTTTAAACTTAAGTGCACATCAAAACTTCAATTCTATCATGGCTTCATTTTCAACAATCCAATATCCATTTGTAGTACACTTACTTATGATGGGTTACATCACCAGTACTTAAGTATTATACGAGCCTAAGACTTCAAATTCTATCAAAACAGCCTGCATAAAAGCGGATTGTTCTTAACTATTCATGTGGGAGGGCGGAAAACAATTTGGAGAGTTCCACTGCCTCTGAATAGCTAAGGTCATCATGTTTGTGTGCGGACTGTCTAGATAGAATCTGTGTTTCAAGCTTACATAAATGATTAGCTAGCTTTGATTCAATAATTTAAATTTTCAGGTAAAGAAATTTTTAACATGATAGCTCAACAGGCTTCTAAGTAAAGTAATTCTAGACCTTAAAGATTATGCAAACCACTAACTTGATATCCCTCAATTTGATCTTCCAGTGTTAATTAATCCACATATAATCTGAAAACAAATAAAATTACCTTTTTTTCCTCAGCAATGTTACAAACATCCTCATGCATACTCGCCATAGCTGAAACCGCCGTCATTGACCTAACCTTAACTTTACTAAGCTGCCCATACGCCTCAAATGCTACATCAATCAACGATGCCGCCACACTACTCCCTCCATTTCTTTTCAACGGATTCCTAAATGGCAGCCCGTTCCGTCGAAACCTCCGAACCAGAACGATTGATGATGATCTCTCGGTGAGCTCAACCAAGTGCATTATATACAATTTAAGTGTTGTGAGTTTTTTGGTTCCTCCACCTCGAACAGTTTCGATAAGGTTGATGATGGCGGGAACGTCGCGTTGAGAGTGGACACAAGCAAGGATTCGGAGTTCTTTGGAGTCAATAGCGGCCGGAGGGGAAGAGGTGGTGGATGA
>NC_033800.1:6005485-6008136 GCF_001876935.1 Asparagus officinalis | reverse complement strand
GGATGAGCCTTGGAGTTTGCGGTGATTGATGGGGTGGTGGCGGCGGCGAGCAGGTTTGTAGATGGCCATGACAGTTGGGGTTGTGATGAAGGTGGTGAAGAGGGCCATTAGGACTAGAATTGCAAATATCTCATCGTTTAGAACCTGCATCATGAATAGAGCCAAGATTAAATAGTGGGATTCACCGGTGTCATCAATGCGCAATGCGGGGCACAACCTTCCTTTATGCGCACATGTGCAAGGCGCAATGCGAAGCACGCGCCCGAATGAAGCGAGGCGGACCCCGCACACATAATTTTTCAAGATAAATAATCAAGCAAGAAGGAACATTTTTATAAATCTTCACATAAAAATATGTCGAGATTACTACCAATCTTACTTCAAAATGCTAACCTGCCCAACATAGCAGAAAGTTCATAACATTCCAAATCAAAAGTCAAATCAGACTAATATCGAAGACAAATCAGATAGTAATATAGAACGATTTAGAGTTCTTAATCATGCCTACTAAAATGGCCTGATGGGTTTATTTTTCTTTTAAGAATATAGGTTACAGGTGTAAAGAACACAATGAAATGCTATTTATTTTTCTTTTGGGATATAGGTTACGGGTGTAAAGAACCCAATGAAATGCTAAAGAATAAAAATATACGAGTCTATGTCTTGTACGCACCAGCATCCTTGCGGCACTTGTGAGGCGCAAAAATGCGCTGCCGCCTTAGATGTGAGGCGGTTAGCCATTGCCCGCATCGCAATGCGCATGAGGCGCAATAAGACATGCGTCTTTGATAACAATGGGGTTCACAAAGAAATTTATTGTTTTATTTTGTAGAAACTTAATCAATTCTTAACACTTATATATCAGATACCCAAATGAAGTTATGTCTCTTAATTTTTTTCCTTTATGCCTCTCGATAGATGTCATATATCCTTTTTGATATACATTAAATTGTATAAGTAACCAGCAAAATAAATCTTGTTGCTAATCGGATTGTGATCAAATTGAAAGATGGTTACTAGTTCCTATGTTCGTTTGACATATACCTTAAAAAAAAGACATCGATCGATTGTTAGAAAAATAAATTCTAAATGATCTTTCCCATAGCTTTAATCAAGATTCGACTGTACTGCTAATTGACTTTATAGCAATAAGTATGTGAAACTGTGACTCCAAAAGCAGTGAAATAGTTCAGACAATATGCATAGAAAGTTAATATGAGAAAGAACCAAAAGAAAATTCAAAAGTCTGTTACTATTTCGCAAGATTCAACTGAAATTAATCAGATAGCACCAAAACTGGAAATAGATGAAGGTAAAATTCTTTTGGAAAAAATAAAGTCAAATAAAATCTTAAATCATTTCGTCAAATTTAAGAAGCTAGCCCAAACTCCTTATTCGATTTTCTCCCCAGAATTGATCACTGCACTATTTAGCAAGCTAACACATGCTTCAATTTCCTTCAAAACCAACAGAAAAAAGAAAGTAAGAAATTTTTACCTTCCTCTCCTTCCCAATATTAAGCACAATAAGCTCCACGAGCCCTTTAGTATTCATCAACACCCCCAATGTCGCCGCCTCCCTCACCGGAATCCGGCACAACAATGCCGCCCCAAACGTTCCCATTATCTTCCCGAAACATGCTGTCGCGATCACCATTGCCAGCAGCCCCCACGCCTCCATTCCCTGGATCTTTGTCACGTCTGTCTTGAGCCCGCTCGACGCAAAGTAGAGAGGGAGGAGGAGGCCGGAGACGAAGTCCTCAATTCTCTCAATGAGTCGGCCCGTGAACTCTCCATCCTTGGGGATGGTGAGGCCAAAGACGAAGGCGCCGAAGATGGAGTGAATGCCGATGAGGTCAGTGAAGAAGCCGGAGATTAGGACGCAGGTTAGAGTGAGGCAGACCCACGATTCACTTATTCCCCCTGCTTCACCTGCAATTTATACGTATATTTGTTTGATTAAGTCCAAAATAAACGTTAAGAGCAAGAATCTTGATCTCTTTGCTTGTTAATATAGTTTTCGATTTTTTAAAAAAAAAGTGATGCTGCCTAAAATCTTCTCATGCACCCTCAGAAATAGGCTGTCAAGTATGTTAAAACATAAAATTATAACTTCTACATCTGAATTTTAGAAGCTCTGATGCAGTAAAATTCAGTATCATCTAGTTTCAAGTGAATTTGAACAAATTAAGTTTAAACAATTATTTTTCTTTAAAAGCTAAGGTAATTTTCATTCTCTTTCATCCTTTTACCTAGAAAAATATTTTCTTTACATGACTGATGAAAATAGTTCCAAAGGTTTCAAAAATAACACCTTCAGTTTCAATTTTTGCAAAATGATATACATTTAAACCAGCAGTTATGATCTGGATATATTCTAATGTTCTACATTGCAGCAACTTGTTGTAGTGATACACCAACCAGCATTTAGGGATACCTTGGTATCGTTTACTCTTTATTTTCATAATATAATAAAAATTGTTAAATACATGATCTAAGCAGCATATTTAATTAGAATCTGAAAATTTTAAACGTCTAGAAGATCTTTTGTAATTTAAACAAATTACTAGATATTTCATGTCATTTCTCCAAACGGTTAAGAAATATGTATGGCCTCACCTTCTGCTCTTCTCGCCACCCAAGCCATCGCCG
>NC_033800.1:6003151-6005176 GCF_001876935.1 Asparagus officinalis | reverse complement strand
CGACGCTGGCGACGGATTCGAGGATGGGTGTGCTCCATGAGGGGAAGAGGGTGCTGAGGTAGGTGGCATTCCGGCCAAAGGCTGAGGGACCTAGAATTATGCCTCCCTTGACAAAAATGGAGGGGAAAAAAGAAACTGAAGTAAGCAAGTTGTGATAAAGACCATTGTTAAGCTTCTGTAATGAATAAGCTTACTATCCCTACAGTTTCATTGTGGCAGATAGGCCTTCTGGGTGATTTTTTTTTGACTCTTTTAAGACATTATTATTTTATCCACAAGGAATATTTGCCTAAATTTTACCTAGGATAAATGAGTTAAAAAGTTTAATCCAAGAGGTCTATGTGCCAAAATGAAATTACAGGCTAATTAATAAGCTCACAAGAAAGAAGGGAAAAAAAACTAAAAGGTGCGATATGTACAGCTAAACCTTTTACTATTGAGATACTCGCTTTGCAAGATGAGTTGATAAGAACAAAACCGATGAAATCCATCTACTTCAATGTGAATATGAGTTTATTAGATACATATTTTGTTATTCTAAAAAATATATATAAAAAAAATTTCCTCTCAGCATGCTCAAGAGTCAACTTTGATGTCATCTTTGACTTTTGATGCTAACATCACAAGTAACTTACCTTCCACAAAATCAAATGAGTTTCAGATCATATGCAACTCTTGTTTGAACGCTATAACACACTTTTTTTTTATGTAGAATTTTAGAGTTTACTATCATTTCTAAGAAATTAAAGAAAAATGAATTGTACTCACGACGATCTCGGCGATGACTTTTGGCTGCCGGAGTGGCCGGAGAACCAAGGAGAGCAAGCGGCTGAGGACGAGAACGAGGGTGGCCTGAACTATGAGAAGTGGGAAGGCAAAATGGAGGGGATCGTCCCCTTGCCAAAGCCCATTGGAGGAGGTCTTGATGGAGGTGATGTTTACCGCCATGGCTAACTCTTCGCTAAGCTTCTTATTAGCTCTAGCTCAAAGCTGATCTCTATGTTGGTTAATGATTTTATGATAAAGGAGTTATTAATTTCTGTCACGTATTGATGGAGGTGAGATTAATGTAATGAAGTTTGAGAGTGAATACGTGTGGGCTTTATAGGAGCTAAAGTGGGGTGGCTGTGGGCACGTGTATCTTGGGATAGTATGCATGTAGGAGGTAGTTTTCAGACTCGTATTATTTCAATTAATCTCATTTTGTTTTAGTCTTGTTTTATTTGTAAAATGGCTTTTGCAATTCTAACGACAGTAAAAAGAAAACATGTATGTTAAAATTTGAAAAGTAATTGGTACAATGTTATAGTCTGAGTATCCACATTGGAAACCATGCAGTAATTATGTAGCAAAAGAATTTTTATTCTGGATCACAATTTTCATTTCTAAAGTAATCTTTTGAATATCAAATAGAAAATATTAAAGATCCAAATTCAATTACCTGCAGTTGTGGTCATTTGGGAAGCGGTGTCCTCCTCGTTTCCAGCTCCTTTCTTTTTGGACCTGCTTGGTTTCTTTAATTAGAAAAATACAAAAAACTGTTCCCTCTATCTTTTAAAAAAACTTCATATTATTACTACTCTTGTGTTGTCAATCCTATAGCGTTAAGTATCCATAAAAGGTAGATTAATATGAAGAATGAACAACAGAATAAAATATTCAATGGTCCTGGTATAAAACTGCTACAGTTTTCAACCAGCCTTCAAAAAGTTATATTAGCATGAGTCATACTCATTTTTTTCCCTCCATTATGATGCTTGCGCATATGACTAGAACTCTGAGCTGAAACTGCAAGGTAAAGGGTGATAAAAATTTCAAACTGTGTAATTCTTTATCATGTCAGAAAATTTAGTAGAAGAAGCTCAGGACTTCCTCATCCTTCTCTTTACAAAATAGATGAGGAGGAGGAGAGAACAATGGATGGCTGAAATCCTTCAACATGTGATGGCCCATCCACTAACAGAGCACTCAAGACCTTTTCAATGTAGAAACAGTTGATATTTCCATATGATCACAAGCTATAAC
>NC_033800.1:5986963-6003141 GCF_001876935.1 Asparagus officinalis | reverse complement strand
AAGAGATTTCTCCTTTTTTTTTTTTCTAAAGGCCGCATTGTGGGAAGGAGGATATTATTTGTGTCCTATTTTCAAACTTGTGTTACCTTTACAGATGGAAAGGGAGAAGGGAGTCCACATCATGGCCGTGCTTAGTTTCAAGTAAGAAATCGACCCGCTAAAATGAATTTGTATTAATATTAGTCTATGCTAGTTGTCAAAATGCACTGGATATGTATATCTCGAAGGTTAGTAAATGATTCCTCCGTTTGTGTCAATCCGAACTCATCCCCTTGCCTCAACAAGAAAAAAGGAATGCAAAAAGGTAAACCAAAGTGTAAATGTTCAAATTCGAATCTTAAATCTGATAAGATTTGAACACCAAGTATCTTTGCACTTCATAACAAGACAAATATATATTAGATTTGAAAATAGCATGTGCAAATTGACTTTTGGGAGAAATAATATACAGCTGACTGCCATTTTAACCTTGCACCCGTAGAGAATCAAGATAATAGAGATCAAGCCAAGCAAATGGATTGTATTATTATTATTAGTATCATTAAGGAGTTGGTTTTATCTAATTATTATTATGTGCCCACCATTTGATGTTTCCAATAACAAAGAAAGGCTTGTACGGCGTCGAAAGAACAAAAACATGATTCCAGAAGAAATAGAAAGATTGTATGTGGATGTCATTTGTCTATAGCGAACTCATGAGGCCAGGTTTACTGGATAAAAGAAATCCTGAGTGGCGCAAATAAGAAACAAACAAAGCTATCTAAAAGCTACACCAAATGATGTGAACAGGTCACCAGTTAGATGTTATTATACCACTATCATAAATTGGTCTGGTAATAATAACAACAACAATGATGAAGAGGCCTCATTCCCTCTCAAATGAACACTTGAATCAATTGCACCACTATTGTTCATCTAAACAACTGGTCTTAAACTTGACCACCTCCATTTGCAATCGGGGTAAAGAACGTTTAACCAAATAATTGACCGATGCATAATACAGAAGGCGTAAACTAAATGATGGATACTGTTTTGTGCATTGGTCTAGATTATCTCAGAACAGGCTAGAGTTTGAAGAATCTAGGCCCAGATTCATTCCTTCAACAAGTTCTCTAGGATCCTAATACGAAAGAAATTAGTGAAAGGTGGTGCTTCTCTTTTGGGAAGAATGGAAATTTTATCTTGTGACATTGTTCAGTAGTGTCTCAGGAGCTCAAAGCGAGGGCTAGCATTGCCGATCCATGGAATAAAGATAAAAGTTTATCATCAGTACCTCAGAAAACAAAATTAAACCGAAGAGAGAATCCTTCCACTTGTATTAAATCCACAAACTATAGTGTACTTAATCTACCTAGTTTTGTAACCATTTGCTTCCCTTTGGCGAAGCATCAAAAGCTATAAAACACATCAATCACATCAGCTGATGCTTCAAACCAACTATGTTTTAAGAATTTGCACTTTTGGGTAACATCAATAATATAATTTCTTGCCGCGGTTAAAGAGAACAAAAGCAAAAAAGCAGAAGAAGAGCCTTATGTTTGTGCAATAGAGGATTCAATAATTGTTTTTTTGTGGGCAATTTTAAATAGACATTGTTCTTGTTTCTGCTTCTAGACCTTAATTGTCAACTGCAATATCATCTTAGATTGCAATGTTATGTCTGACATCAAATTTGGAAACTATATTATAAGGTTGTCCAGATCAAAGGATCCAATGCAAACAAACAAATATAATCACAATGGAAGAATCCAGCCTGCAACAAACTGTAATTATTCACAACTGTGAGTAAGCTATCAACCAAGATGAACGCTTCTGACACGGGATCATCATTGATTCTACCAATAAATGTTTTTACCTTGATACAAAGATCATGCTTCCCATGCTTTGGCATAACTTCATCATAGATGCTTGGTGAAAAGTTCATCTCCAACAGCAACGGCAGAGAGAGCAGATAAAGAATAACACTATAAATTTAATATGAAGCCTCATTGCAATTTTGAATCTCAAGTAAGCAGAGCCAAAATATTATTCCGGCAACCTGGAAGGATTGCAGGTAAGTGGATGTTTTGTTGCAGTAGGGCTAAAGAGCACTATTATTAAATAATAATAATAATAATAATAATAGGGAAAAAACTGAACGTCTTAGAATTCCTATATAACTTGGATCTAACACAATAATTCAGAGGACATACTTTTCTGTCTACAGGAGGAAAGTGTGCAAAACCTAGGTCCATCTTATAGTTTTCTGCCTACTGGGGGAAAAGCATGCAAAACCTCATTCCATCATATAGCAGCAATACACTAATTACTAAGCGTGAAAGCTTGATGAACAATGAACTAGAGATATATAACATTGACATTTTCTTTTTATTATGTGATCGTAATTAGTGTTTGATGTTTTCCTTTGTTATTTGTATCTTCGTTTGGGTTTCAATACTGTGAGCAACTGTTCAGATTTGTAAGGTTTAAAATATTGTAAGTTACGTTTCATTTTTTTCCCTCTCTTGCGCTATTTTTCATGCTCTAGGTTTTGAATTACTGAACGTTCATCCTAAGTGTTGCTATTATTTGTTGGCCTAAGCTCTGGCCCATTACCAAAAGCCCAGCTTCCCTAAAATATCTGCCTATCCCTCTGTTGTCTCTCTCTCACCCGACGGTTCACCTCAGCACGGCTCCCCCTTGTTCGTCCCCTTTGTCCTGCGTCGCAGGCCCTTGTTCGTTCCACCTTGTCCTGCGTCGCTGCGTCTAGGGATCTCATCCCTGTAGGTCGGCTCCTACCATCGGGAACCCTTGCCTCTCCTACCTCGTGTCGGCTGCCCCCTTCCCTATATAAGGTGAAGGGCTGGTAGTAGCTCGGGGTGGGAAAAAGAGTCGGTGTCGAGATCCTGAGCTTGGTGCTCCTACCTGTTGTGCGATCATCTCCCCTACCTGAGCTCTGTGCTCCTTCAAAGCTCTGTGCTTTTACCCCTTTGTGAGATCTTAGAGAGAGACTGTGTAATAGTTGCTTTCTCTATCCTTTGTGTTCTTGGTGGTGCACAAGAGAGCAGATCGGACTGGTTGAGCAGGCTTCTGAGCCAAACAGCGATGTTCGATCCTAACAGTGGTATCAGAGATCGATGAGTGTCGCTGTTCTTCAAAACCGCCGCCGATCGCCGCCGATCGCCACTGGACCACCGCCGGTCGCCGCCCCTGGACCTCGCCAGACCACCGCCGTGTGGGTAAGGTCGAAACCCTCCCCTAGGGTTTCGCTCAGGTGAGGTGACGAAAATCTATTTCTGTAGTTCTTAGCTTGATCTTGTCTGCATCGCCATTTTACAGTTCCTCTGCATTCAATCTGATTGAATAATTACAATTCAATCAATGGTATCAATTACAGTTTAATCTCTGGCTTTGTTGAAAAATTACAGTAAATCTTTGGGTCTGTTAATTTTTTTTTTCCAGAAATTAGGGTGTGCTCGTGTGAAAGATCAAAGAGATTGAAACAAGAACTCTGTGTTCATCGTTCTTCTCATTTGTTGGGTGTGCTCGTGTGAAAGATCAAAGAGATTGAAACAAGAACTCTGTGTTCATCGTTCTTCTCATTTGTTCGTGCTAGTTGCTTCACACGTGATTGAAACAAGAACTCTGTGTTCATCGTTCTTCTCATTTGTTCGTGCTAGTTGCTTCACACGTTTCGAACCGGATAATTACTGAAATCATCGTACTAGTTGTTGTTTGTTTTTCTGTGTGAAATATGTCTGCTGCTAATCAATATAGTATGATTCAGTATGGTATGGCTCCGTTCAACGGAAAATCTGATTTTAGCATTTGGAAACAAAAAATAAAATACATTTTAATTCAACAGAAGTTTTTTAGGGCTGTTGGTCAGACTTTTTTGACTTCTGACACTGAAGGAAAAAGAGCTGAAATGAACGAAAATGCTTGTTCCACAATTTATTTGAACTTATCTGACTCTGTGGTTAGAAAAGTTAGAATTTTGGAATCTGCTAAAACCCTTTGGGATAAAATTAAAGAACTCTATACTGAAACCTCTTTGCCCAGTAAAATGTTTTTGCTTGAATTTTTTTTTTAATTTAGATTGGATATGTCCAAGGATATTGAGGAGAACCTAGATGTTTTCACAAAACTTATTTCAGATATAATTTAGATTGGATATGTCCAAGGATATTGAGGAGAACCTAGATGTTTTCACAAAACTTATTTCAGATATTAAGCTAACTGGTGATAAACATATAGACGACTATACTCCTATTGCTCTTCTAAATGCTATTCCTGACTCATATAGTGATGTGAAATCTGCTATTAAATATGATAGAGATGAGGTTACCCTTGACATTGTGGTAAATGGTCTTAAGAGTAAGGAATTAGATTTAAAACACTTTGGGGGAAATAAAAATTCTGGTGAGGTTATGCATGTGAGTGGTAGGCCTCAGAATAGGTCTAATAACTAAAAGAATGCTAGTAATGGGGAATCCAGTAGAAGAAAATTTAAAAATGGAAGGGGTAGATCTAAGTTTAGGTTTAAAGTTAAAAAAATACTATAATTATCATGAAACTGATCACTTTATTAAAAATTGTCCTAAGCCTAAGAAAAATCAGCAAAATGATCATGCTAATATGACTGTCTGTGAGGGCAAAATGGGTGAAATTTTCATGATCAATAATCTGTGTGATTATGCATATTTGAACTCTATGTTATCTGATCCTTTGTGTAAATCAGATTGGCTGGTAGACTCTGGTTGTACTTTTCATATGACTCCTTTTAAAAACTTGTTTTCAAACTATAAGAAAATAGAGAATGGCTTTGTGTCAATGACAAATGAAAAGAAATGCAATGTTTTAGGAACTGGTGATGTATGCCTTAGGTTTTCTTCTGGTTCTGTGTTTACTTTGAAGGATGTTAGGCATGTTGTAATGACCGTAAATTTCTAATACGGGTTTAAATAATTTTCTAGTATTTAAATATTAAATATTATTTTTCTAAAAGGGTATTTGTATTTTCCATAATTTTCTAGAATTTCCTATGATTTAAAAATCTGTTTTTTATTTTTATTTAATGATTTTGCTAATTATAAAATAAATTGTTATGGTGAAAACTTTTTTATAAATATTGATTATTTATTATTGTTATTATTATTATTATTATTTGTATTATTAATTTTCTTGTATCAATATTTTTAGCTTGCACCCTTTATCCCTACCGTTATTTGACTGTCAGGTGATCAGCACGACAGTCAATTTTGTTATCTTCTTTTTCCTGTGTTTCCTCCCCAATCAGTCTCTCTCTCATTATCTCTCACCTCAAACCCTTACCCCACCTCCCCTAAAACCCTCCCTCATGTTTCCCGCACACCCCACCTCGTGATTCCCCCGCTCCTCAAAAGAACACCGAATTCATCTCTCTCCCTCTCGTTTTCATCTCTCTCACTCTCACACGTCTCCTTTCTCTCTTTTCTCTCCCTGTCACTGTCACACCCTCTATCCCCTATTAATTATCTCACACCCAGCTCACACTCAATCGCACTCTCTCTCCGTCTCTCTCTTCACCTCACGTGTCTCAATCTCTCTCTCTCTCACTCTCACTCAATCTATCTCTCTCTCTGACACTCTCTCTCATTCTCTCTCCTATTCATCTCTCTCTCCCAACCTCTCCGAATCCATGGCCTCTGCCCCCTGAGCTCGACCGCCCTCCACGACCTCCAGTCAACCCGCTCCACCTCCATCTTCGACAACCACCCGAACCGCCGACCAGACCCCCTCATCCACTACCCAACTCCTCTCCCTCTCTCTCCGTCCAACTTCACCGCCACCATCACCGTTGACCTCCACTCCATCACCGTGGCACCACCCCCTCGAGCTCCGCCCTGCGCCGCCGCTCGCCAAGCCCCTGCTCCTCCTCGACCTCCAAGCTCCTCCCACTGCTCCGCCTAAGAACCACCTGTTGAACTTTATTCGTGATTAATTCATAGAGATTAAAAAACATGAGAGCGGAAGCAATACCTGAATCCATTAATTGCAAGTGATACCTTGTTGCAATGATCAAATACTGACAATAACGCATGTCAAATAATGAAACTATCTTTGGACCGATTCATTATCCACATGTAAACCTTAAAATCGTCACGTAATTATCATCGCAGATGTGTATGCAATCTAAAATAAATATTAACCTTCCTTTGGGCCGATTAAATATTTACACGAAAACATACACACAACCATCTAACATCCCTCATGAACAATTTACACAAGAGAGGTTACTTTGGCAACATCTTGTTTCAATTAATCATTTGGAATGAAGGACAAACTTAATAACTTAGTGTCATAATAATTTGAATTAAGTAATTGATTAACTACCAATTTTAATTCAAATTAACCAATTTAATTTGAATTAACTGAAATTCTCCCTAGCTTAATGAGGGCTCATAGTTTAAAATGATATTACTATACTTAAATAAATTTATGCCCATAATATGATTATAAGCCCACAAGGAATGAGCTCATACGTTAATCATATGCCCATAAACAAACAATGGCTTGTGGGCAAGGAGCAGAGGCCGATGACTTAATATTCTTAAGGTAAGCCGCAATGCTGATGGACTGTGCCTAAATTGAAAGAGTTCCCTAAGATGTCGTTCGTGCATTTTTTTTTTTTTTTCGAATGAACAACTTAATTTCTATGCTTGTTAACAAGGCTCGGTCATCCCTGAAGTCGAAGGTCAAGCCGCTTGCAATTTTCCAACAGGGCCAAAGGAGAGAGCTCGGCGTTAATTTGAAAGCTCGCCTTCAACAAATGAGATGCGAGCTCGCCTGATATGAACTAAGTTCGCCTGAGATTCGAGGTAATTTTCTAATCTCTTTTCAATGAATCGCATGCTCGTTTGAGACCGACGCAGCGTTTGATTTGAGAGGTCAAACGCAACTTTTTGATTATTGGGACGAACGCAGGGTTCACGAACGCAGGGTTCAACGAACGCAGGATTCGACGAACGCAAGATTGTTGAGAACGAAGAATTTCGTTAAGAGCACCGAACGGTGGGTTCGTTTGAGCTAGAGCACGATTTTCGCTGACTTTCCAGCCCTGAAGCTGACTAAAATGAGGTACTTCTCCTTATTTCGCACCGTTTTCACGCACGTCTTAGTGGTTTCGTACTGAATCACACCAGGCCGTCGCCGCTGTTTTTGACAGTGTGGCCGCCAAGCGATCATTGCCGGCGAGGAAGAAGCGACTGATGGCTTAACCGAATTGTTGTTGTTTTTAATTTCGACTTAATCGCATTAAATCAGATCAACAACCCAAATTGAAGTCTCAAACTGAAGTTTGAATTTAATCCCCAAACTGAATCAAAAATTGATGTTTTTTGCTCTCAATCTGAATCCATGAGTTATCCAGATTTAAAAACGCGAAGGAGAAAACAACCCAAAAAGTGGAATTTACTGTTCATATGACCAGTTTCTCAAAAAAACACGAGAAACGAAAGAAAACGATTTGCTATGTTCATCCGTGTACAGTTCTTAGAAAAAAAATCACTGAATTTAGATCAAAAACGGCAATTTAATCTTATAATCCCTAAGAACTAATCAATAGGCTCTGATCCACTGTTGAACTTATTCGTGATTAATTTCATAGAGTTAAAAAAAATGAGGCAGGACAGCATACTGAAACCTGTAAATATGATGATTGAATTAGGGTTGTCTTCATAATCTTGAGGGTCTCTCCTTTGACTCTCTTTGATGGATTAAGAGAATGGAGAATGTTCCCCTAGATTGAGGTTGCGCATAAAGCCTTATATATAATAGTGTTGTATATTATGTAATTTGGCCCCTTATAAAATACAATTACAACCTGGTATATGTGGCACATATAAACCCATGATATTTAAATACTATTACAAATTGTTGATCACTTTAAGTGAGTTATCTTACGATAGTAATACACTTGATTAATCATAATGTGCCACGAATAGATATAATTAGATTTATTAATCCAACACCTAGGTGCCCCCAGAGCGTCCTCCTTCAGCCGCTCCCCAGATGCCGCTCCCCAGACCGCTCCAGCCTCGCACCAACTCCCAGCTCCGACAGCGCCAGCCCAATCCGAGCGGCCGGCTCAGCCGTGCTCCCTGACCGTCTGCACGAACGACCGCCGCCCGAACTCCTCAGCCAGAGCCCGTGCTGGCCCTCGCCGCACACTCCAGTCCGCTCCCTATCTCCACTAGCAGCACGCCGCAGCCGTCTCCTAGGTCCGACTCCTCTGTTCACGACCGAGCTCGCTGTCGCCCCGCCCTATCAAAGGCATCCTAGACACTGTCAGCAGCCGTGAATTCCTTTCCTCCAGCAAGGCTCCGAACAGCGAAGACGAGCCGAATCAGTGAGTTCGCTGCAGAAAACTGCAGTTCGGAGCCAACTTCACGCGCGTTTTTCGGCCAACTCCAACCTCCGTTCCCGTCGATTCCTTCGCCGGTGCGTAGTCATTCGTGTTGTCTATCATACGATATATTCTTTTCACTTGGGCTCCCTATCTACACCTCGTTGTACTCGTTTGAATATCGCACGTCGCATTAACACTCTAATTGTAATTTTAGCCGTCGATTCCGCGAAACCGTCGTAACGCTGTGTAACCACCCCGACGACCCCCTCTACGGTCCACGATATACCCAAGGTAAGATCCCACTTGCTCAGAACTGAATTTTGTATTTATTATGAATTATCTGTAATTTTATATCTGTTAATAATTATCTGCGTGAGATTGTTTGATGAATGATATTAGATAAATCATAATAATATGATAATTAGTATTTTTAGAATAATTATGATAAATTAAAAGAATTTATTTCAACAGCAGAATCATTTTTGGATAATTATATTAATTAAAAAGAATTTATTTGAGAACAAAATTATTTTAGGAAAATTATAATAATTTAAAAGGAATTATCGGGGAAAAAGAATCATTTTAGGATATTATAATAATTTTTAGAAATTATCTTGTGGAAGAAATCATTTTAGAATGATAAATATTTTTTTAAAAATAAATTATTTGGGAAAATAGAATATTATGAATTAATGAGAATTTATCTTATTTTCGAATTTATGAATTTATTATTTAAATGATTATTTTTAGAATTATTATAATGAGAAAAGAATTTATTTTAGAAAAAAAGGAATTATTTTAAAGTAAATAAATTATTATTTTAGAAGATTATTTTAGAACAATTTTATGATTCAAATTCTTAATCTTGATTATCTGATATGATATTATTGTACATGATTAGTTGTATTGATTGTTCCTTGTTGTGATTGAGAATCATTAGGAGTTTATGACTATAGTGACCCGTGTGACATGAATAAGACCTAGAGACTTGTGTGTTGTTGACTTAGCAAAACGTGAAGAGTTGGGATGGGAAAGTCCGTGTTCATATGATTGGATAAGACTGTTGATGTATCTTCCAGGCTTGCCCCATGATCTTGTGTAGCATTGGGGTTGGTTTGTTGGGTCAAAGTGAAGCTTGTGTAGTCACTTTGGTCCGTGATCTTGACATTCACCCGAGTTTAGCTTGAGTTCGGACCAGGCTGAAATCGGATTGCGTGTAGCCCTCTGACCGATCTTGTATAGCGACGTATTGGATGCACGTATGGGATTTGTGAACAGTCAGTTATTCGTTGATATGAGCGTGGACTCTGTGTGAGATGTGAACCAGCGACCTGATATAGGATGGCTAGTTACATGACCTCGTTTCTTGACTATGTATGAATTCTTGTGAGATACGGACCAGTTATGTTTCTTTTCATACATAGATCGGGATTAATATTTAATTATCTATAACTCGAAACATATGGTATATACATGATGATTTCCTTGTTTGGATTATTTCACTCGACGTACTACGTCTCGAGTTGTAGATTTTTAAATATTAATTCCATCTAGTGTATGACCCTGTACTTGGATGATTATTCTGACCGCTAGCTGCATGATCGACTTGTTACTTGATTGATTACCTTGGATTTATTCTGATTATTCTATTCTAATAGTAAATTATATTTAGTTGCATGTTTCCATTTTTATTACCATTATTGCATTGGTCGTACGACCGTTTCTATTCTTCCTTTTGGGATCTTGTCGTGTGCCATGCACGCTGACGTACTCCTTTCCTCTCGGGATGTACGTCAGATTTAGAGGATGGACAACTACAGTTCGGAGTAGTACAGGAGCCAAAGGATCCTTCGCAGGAAGGCTTTGCAGACGGAGCAGAAGAACAAGTCGAAGCTTAGTTATTTTTTTATAGTTAGCTGATGATCCTAATTTACTTTCCAGTACTTTTATTTCTGTTGGTCGATGTACTATTTTTATATCCCCAATATTCAGATAGTTTTGTATAAGGGCATGTTTGGCCCGAATATTATGTCTGGAATGATGTTTCAGTTGTGATATGTATTATTTTGTTCTGAGTTGTTTGTTATATTCTCGCCACTGTAATCGAGGATCTGTGTCTTCGCTTTATATTTGCTTGACGCTTAGCGTATTAGATTGAGCAGAAAAGGTCAAGTACTTATTTCTCCTCAGTCAAATACGTCGCGGACTTGTTCACGTTCCGATTCCCTGGTATTTTGGGAAGCGGGATGTGACACATGTTCCTGATTTACGTTATAACTTGATTTCTTGTGCATTTCTAGAAAATGATGGTTTGGAGGGAAAATGGGGTAAAGTGGTTATGAAAATTATGAAAGGGTCTCTTGTTGTTTTTACTGCTGAAAAACAAAATAATTTGTATATTTGTCATGCTGAACCTGTGCTTGATTCTGTTAACTCTGTGATAGGTGATAAATCTGGTTTATGACATAATAGATTATGTCACATGAGTAACAAAGGATTAGAAATTTTGCATAAAGGAGGTCATTTTGGTAGTGATAAAATATCCCCCATCCATTTTTGTGAAGCTTGTGTGTTAGGAAAACAACATGTGGTTAGTTTTCCTACTTCTTCCTTTCCTAATCAGTCTAAGTGCACTAATGTACTTGAATATTTGCATGCTGATGTGTGGGGTCCCTTTAGTGTGCCTACGCATGGAGGGAATCAATATTTTCTTTCCATAATTGATGATTATACTAGAAAAGTTTGGGTTTTACTCATGAAACAAAAATCTAAAGTTTTTGATAAATTTAAAAATTGGAAAATTATGATTGAAAACCAAACGAGAAAGAAAATTAAAACTCTTAGGACAGACAATGGTCTTGAGTTTTGTAACAAATAATTGAATGAATTGTGTACTACTTGGGATATTAAAAGGCATAAATTTGAGAATAGAGTTGCTGAAAGGATGAATAGAACTCTCTTAGAGAGGGTGAGGACTATGTTGGCCACATCTGGGCTCTCCAAGAAGTTCTGGGGAGAAGTAATTTGTATTGCTGCCTATTTGATTAATAGGTCTCCTTCTGTTCCCTCAGGAGGGAAATGCCCTGAATTTGTGTTCACGGGCAAACCTCTTGATTTAAATAATTTAAGAATTTTCGGGAGTGCTGGCTATGTGCATCAAAAGATTGATAAGTTAGAACCTAGATTTAAGAAATGTGTTTTCTTAGGATACCCTGAGGGGGTAAAAGGTTATAGGCTTTGGAATAAGAGTGAACCGGGGTTTAAGGTAGTAATAAGTAGAGATGTTGTTTTTAATGAAAATGAATTTTCTTGTTTATCTTTACATGTCCCTATTCCTGAAAATGATGCTCCAAATGAGGTGGAGCAAATGCCTATTATTAATCAACCTAAATCACCCCCTGAAGAAAAATTGAATGATATAATTATTAAAAATCAAGATGGGATTATTCCAAATGAGGTGGAGCATGATATGCAGAAAATAGATAATATGCATGATTTGAATGACTATCAACTCACTAGGGATAGAAATAAAAGAACCATTAGAAAACCTGAAAGATATAGAGATTACAATTTGATTGATTGTAATATGTCTGAGTTTGCCTTTAATGTGTTTGAATCCCTTGAGTGCAATAAACCTAAGACTTATAGAGAAGCATTAAAATCAAAATATTCTGAAGAATGGATTAGTGCTATGAAGAGTGAGATGGAATCCCTAAGAATTAATCAAACATGGAAACTTGTTCCTAAACCTACTAGTTGTTTTGTAGTAGACTGTAAGTGGTTTTTTAAGGTGAAATAAGAATCTGAAAGTGTTAGGTTTAAAGCTACTAACGTAGCTAAGTGATTTACTCAAAAGGAGGAAATTGATTATGCTGAAATTTTTGCTCCTGTTGTCAAATTCACTACTGTTAGAATTATGCTTGCTTTAATTGCTAATTTTAATTGAGAATTAAAACAAATGGATATAACTACTGTTTTCTTGCATGATGATCTTGATAAAAATATTTATATGTACCAACCTGAGGGCTTTGTGGACCCTAAATTACTTGATCATGTGTGTTTGTTAAAAAAGGCGTTGTATGGTTTAAAACAATCACCTAGGCAATGGAATATTAGATTTGATAAATGCATACAAACTTTAAAGTTTAAAAGGAGTTCTGTTGATCATTGTCTGTATTATAAGAATATAGACTTTGTGCCTGTATTTCTTATAATTTATGTGGATGACATGTTGATTGTTAGTTCTTGTTTGAAGTCTATTGAGCATGTTCAAAAATGTCTTTGTGAGAATTTTGACATGAAAGACTTGGGTGATGCTAAAAGAATCCTAGGCATGAATATTATTAGAGACAAAAACAAATCTACTCTAGTTTTAAACCAAAGATCATATGTTGAAATTTTTTTTGAGTAAATTCGCTATGTCTGATGTCAAATCTGTGAATGTGCCTCTTGCTTTCTATTTTGTGTTAAGTAAGGATCAGTCTCCTAAGACTGAAACTGAAATAAATGATATGAAAAATGTGTCATATTCGAATGCTATAGGATCGGTCATGTATCTCATGGTTAGTACTAGGCCTGACATTGCATATGCAGTTAGTTGTTTGAGTAGATACATGTCAAACCCTGGTATGCCTCATTGGAATACCTTGAAGTGGCTTTTAAGATATTTGAAATCCTCTGTGGATGTAGGATTGACCTTCTCTAAGTGTTCTGAAGGTGTTAAACTTGTCGGCTATGTAGATTCCAATTATACAAATGATAGAGATAATAGAAAATCTACTACTTCCTATGTGTTTACTTTGTGTGGCTCTTGCATAAGTTGGAAATCTCAATTACAACCCATTGTTGCTTTATCTACTACTGAATCTGAGTATGTTGCTATCACTGAAGCTTTTAAAGAAGCTATTTGGCTTAGGGGCCTCATATCTGAAATTGGTTTTCTTGATAAAAATATGGTTGTATTTTCTGATAGTCAATCTGCTATTCAACTTTGCAAAAATCCTATTTTTCGTGATAGAACTAAACATATTGATGTTAGATTTCATTACATTCGGTATATAGTTGAAAAGGGTATTGTCAAGTTAGAGAAAATTCCCTTAAAATTTAATCCTGCTGACATGGATACTAAGTGTTTGCCTGCTGAAAAATTTATCTCGTGTCAAATAATCTTGAATTTTGATTTTGGGTAATTTTCCTTTGTTTTGTGTGTTGCCTTTGTGGCCTATTAACTTGCTTTGTGCTTGTTAGTAGCTTTGCGATTTTTTTCCTTTTGAACTCGATGACCGTTTGGTAGAGTTCAGTCCTTTGTGGACTTGGTATGCTTGGTGATCTTACCCTGATCTTTGTGATCTAGAGTTTACTTTGTGTATTCTCTACCATTGCTAGTATCTTCTTTGTGATCATACAAGTAATAATTTGGCGATGATGAGTCCTGCAGTTCCGTGTTTCTCCTCTGTGCACTGCCTTGAGCCAAAGGTGGAGATTGTTGCTATTATTTGTTGGCCCAAGCTCTGGCCCATTACCAAAGGCCCAGCTTCCCTAAAATATCTGCTTATCCGTCTATTGTCTCTCTCTCTCACCCGACGGTTCACCTCAGCACGGCTCCCCCTTGTTCGTCCCCTTTGTCCTGCGCCGCAGGCCCTTGTTCGTTCCACCTTGTCCTGCGCCGCTACGTCTAGGGATCCCATCCATGTAGGTCGGCTCCTATCATCGGGAACCCTTGCCTCTCCTACCTTGTGTCGGCTGCCCCCTTCCCTATATAAGGTGAAGGGCTGGTAGTAGCTCGGGGTGGGAAAAAGAGTCGGTGTCGAGATCCTGAGCTTGGTGCTCCTACCCGTTGTGCGATCCTCTCCCCTACCTGAGCTCTATGCTCCTTTAAAGCTCTGTGCTTTTACCCCTTTGTGAGATCTTAGAGAGAGACTGTGTAATAGTTGCTTTCTCCCCCCTTTGTGTTCTTGGTGGTGCACAAGAGAGCAGATCGGACTGGTTGAGCAGGCTTCTGAGCCAAACAGCGATGTTCGATCCTAACACTAAGTTTTTTGTATCTTATTTTTAAGTTAAGCTCAGAAATAATTTCTATCGGATGTTCACTGGTTTTGGTATCCATAATTCAATTTGAATGTGGTTTGATATTGGAGCAGAAAGAGAGAGTAGACTGGGAGCAGGTTGCATGTCTACTAAAACAAGCCGCTGGGGTCGTGCACGGATAACCCGTTAAATAAATCAGTCGGGTATACTAACCCGTTCATTGAACGGGTCTAGTTCAATAACTGCTCATGAACTGAGATCGATATGTGGCTTGGGATGAACATTGAAGTTTCAACGCAAAGAAGAAAAAGTTACACTCAGTATAGATTCAAGGTCAAATAAAAAATGACTGTGTGCAGTGTTTCTTGTTGAGAATAACAGCAGTCCGCGGACATGTACATGGCCGGGGAATTTAACCAAACACATGGTGGGCATGCATGAAGAATCACAGATTCACAAAACAATAAAAACCCTGGTCTCCATCCAAATGCCTCATGGGTTAGGGTCTTATGTCCCTTTTAACAGCTAATTGATGCTTATTAGTCTAGCCTTACATCGGTGGCTACGATCATAAACATCGATATTCCACCAAAGAAATTAAAAAAATAACAGTAATTTGATGAAATATACAAGGTATATACGTAAAGTATAGAAAATATTAATGCCAACAAAGTATCAGAGATGTGAGGCTTTACCAATCTTATTAAAGGGGCAATTGCACATTAGTCTTTCGTCAATGTTGATAACTCTAGTTGGGTTAAGCCTTAATCTAACATGAAAAATTCTTCAACTGCCCCCTGAGAGGTGGATTATTTTACCATCGGAACAACTCAAATTTGGGTTTTGGTAAAATTCTAAGTATTGAAGAAGGTCTTAGCGGGTTTCGGTTGCGGTTTGCGGGTTTAAACCCACTATCAAACTGCTCTGTGAGATTATAAATGCTACCGTTAAATAGGGGTAGGATATAATGGGAAATCCGAATCATTTCCGTTTGGCTTGTAAAAATTCATCAAGGAGCCATCATTAATGATGACCAACTCATTATCCAATAGAAGGGGACACCTCACTTGTCTCCCCTATTAGTTCCATATTTTTGGTCCCTGTAGCAAAGCTCTTTGACTTAACATAATTTCACCATAATAGTTTAAGATTTGAGGAACTAATATGCAAATATCAAGATTTGAGGGACTTTTTGACAATTAAAGATGATTTGTAAGGGACTAATTAGGTTATTTAGTGTAGTCCCTGAAATCTTCAATGATTCTACATTAGCCCCTCAAATCTCAATAATTGCTCTCCCTCAAATTCTAACGGATCTTGCAATTCAGCCCCTCAATGACCAAAATACCTCTTATTTATTATTTTTGCCTTAAAACTCATCTTGATAAAAAAAAAGATTATTTGAACTTCAATACTGTAAAATTTACACAAATTTGACTTTAATACCCAAAGTTTTTTGACCCTTTGGTACCATAAAAATTACACCTTTTTTTAAAACTTTGATACCTTAATTTTTTTTATACTTTTGTAATGAAAAATTCTATACTGTTTAACTTTCACACTTTAAAGTCTTATTTTTGATATCCTAATACTGTAAACTTTATGATATCAGAGTTTCAGATGCGTAAACTTTTATGTGTTGGAGTAGGAAAAATAAGGAATTTTTGGGTTATGAAAGTGAAGAACTATGTAAACTTTTGGTTATCTACGTGTTAAAAAAAAAGTGTAGCGTGTCAAAGTTTAGAAACATGTAAATTTTAGATTGCCAAATCGCAAATAATCC
>NC_033800.1:5983689-5986949 GCF_001876935.1 Asparagus officinalis | reverse complement strand
GTTTTGTTAGTTGAGGGACCAAGTCGCGATGACCCTGTGGATTTGAGGGGTTAATAAGCAATTTCATATAGTTTTTTAAGGACTAACATTGGATTGTTGAAGACGCGAGGGACTGGTATCTAAATAACTCAAAATAATTTTGCCAAAGCGCGCAATTTTCACATTTATTCTCTCCTTTTCCGCGGTATATATCCCTTCTTTCTCTCTCCCCACTTTGAACCTTTCCCATCTCGTCGAAACCCTACCTACGGCCGCCTTTTCTCCCTCATCCAACCCATCCCCTAAACCCTAATCTCTTCAATCCAAACCCTAACCCATCACCAACATGTCGAGCGCTTTGGACATGTCCCTCGACGACATCATCAAGAACAGCAAGAAATCCAGCACCGACTAGGTAAACGGTTCGGATCTCTATTCAACCGCCCGATCTGGGATCTAGATCCGTGGATCTTCGCGATTTGACCGTTTTGTTGTCGGGTCTCAGGCGCCGGAGTCCACTTGGCAGCACGACATGTACTCGGATCAGGCGGCGGCGCTGGGGGCTTTTGGCGGTGGGGGCGGCGGCAGGGCGGCGGCGATTGAGACGGGGACGAAGCTTTACATTTCGAACTTGGATTATGGCGTTTCGAATGAGGACATTAAGGTTGTTATCGAGTTTTTGATAACTTTGTTTCACTGAGATCTGGTCTTTTTTTTAACTTCGCAGCTAATTTCTTTGAATATGATTCAACTTCAGCTAGGAATTTCAGATTATTGATAGTTATTACTAGATCAAAACCCTTTTTTTCTCTAAAAACATAATTATGATTTGCTTTGTATGCATCATAATCGGACTCACGATATATCTAGATACATCAAAGATTAAATTCCGAAACTTTTTCCAAAGAAGCCATTTTGTCCAGTGAAACAATCTCAGCCTTGAAAAGATGGTGCCCTGTCCAGGTTAGCAAGTTGGTTTACCTAATTGTTAGGTTCTCCAAATATTTATCCATGTATTCATGTACTCCAAATCTTGCAAAGTTGAAACAAGTTCTGACAAAGATGTGAAATTAGATGGTTAGTTGGTAACGCAAGTCCATAAAGAAATGGGATCATGCCCAGTAGAAAAAAGTAGAAAAAGAGCATGCGTTATCATGTGTTTGGGCAGTATTATTCCGCTTGAAACCACAGGAAAACATCTGCAACTAACTTACTCGTGAATAAAATTATACTAAATTTTAGGAGGTACCACAAATCAGTGCAATATATGAATGGAAGTTCTTCGTGAACATATGTTGGAAAGTTCCAATATTGACGTTTAGGGTTGTACTTGTTTTGTCACATCTTATGTAAGAGTATATTCCATAAATATTATGGTAAATTTTGTATGTATAATATCATACTATTACAGGTTGACCATGCTTCTTATAATATTCCATTGTTTTGTGAAGTTTTCTTTTATTACCCCTTTTTAGGCGTTCTCCTTAGATATGATAGTACATGTATCTCGTTAGATTATTCGTGGTATCTTGAACTATAGTTCTATGGACCCCCATTTCCGCAATATGTTAATGAATTGTCTTTAGAATAATGTCAAATCACATCACTTACATGACAGCTAATAAATTGGTCTATACTGAAATAGACATAATCATAATCTGTAAAGGCTTTTCCCTTCAAAATGCGGTCTTTGACTGCGCAACCATAATTTTTTGCTTCATTATCTATTTCATTACATATGTTTCTTATAAGCATATGGTCATAGTATAGCATAATCTTCGTTTTTTCCATCTAAACAGAGTCAACTATAGCTAGGCTGAAGTTCCACATAAATATGGGATTGACCAGTCATTGATCTAGCTGAATCACTGTCATGGTCGATAAAGAAAATGTACAGGCTTTGCCAGCAACATAATGATATGACACCGTCTTTTCCAAAAATTCTAGAGGGGCAATACATAAAAACCTATTTTATTGTTTATGTAGTTAAGCCGCATTCAGCAGTGGATCAATATGTTCTACATTTAGTACTACATTTGAGTCTACGTTTAGTCCTACATTTGAGTCAAGATGTTCTATGTTTAGTTCAACATTTGAGCTCATTTTCTACTTGTTTGTTCACTAGAGGAGCATCAATATGCTGTACAATTTCTCCTTCTAATATATATTTAAATCCGTGCAGGAACTGTTTGCAGAGGTTGGGGATCTGAAACGCTACACAATCCATTATGACAGAAGTGGAAGATCAAAGGTAAAAATTAAGCTTGATTCTAACTATGAAGTATTAAAATATTGTTATTTGCCCCTAAATGTTGGAGATGTTCTTTCTTCAAGGGAACGGCAGAGGTTGTCTTTTCAAGGAGACTTGATGCTGCTGCAGCTGTGAAGAGATACAACAATGTGCAACTCGATGGGAAGCCAATGAAAATAGAGATAGTGGGAACAAACATTGTGACCCCTCCTGCACCTCAGGTTCCTCAGGTTTCAAATTTGGGCTTTGGAAATTCTATTGGTGCTCCAAGAAGGTATTCACTTGCATCCTTTAAGCACATGCTGAGGTTCAGGATCTACTATTTGAGATTAATATCACCCCATATACTTATTTCTGGACGCTACAGCTGTTAGAAATCGATATTGTAACTGTGTGCTATGTTTTGTGGTGTGCTATTTTTCCTTTTTTTTTACTGTGGTTGGTTACTGTTCTCATTGGGATTTTGTTGTGATCTACCTTATGCTATGTTAAGGGTGTGATGCATGTACTGTAACAAGTATGAGATTCCATATTAGTCATTTGTTAAACATAGCTTGGGAGTATCTACCTGTTCTATCAGGTGAGAGGTTAGAGGTTGAATACTATCATTTGCCAAGTCTGGAAGCATTTACTTCAAAAACACATGTACCATATAATATAGACTGCCTAAACTTTTTGGTCACGTATTCTAATGCGCAATAAGACGATTACTTAACATCATCCTCTGTCAGTAGGGATACTTAACTTTTGTTAGCAAACTTAGCATAGTAATTTATATAGTTTTCCATGACTAAGCAAGTAATTATTTATTAGCCCAAGCATCAACAGTAATGCGGACCTCATTTCTCTGTATTTTGCCATATGTAAAAGAATCCTTGCATTTCTTGAGCAAAATTTTGGTTTCCTTGTTTGCCATGAAGGAAGTAACTGCGTTTATTTATTCTAGCTTATGCAATGATATGATTACCTGACAGCTTCTCGGGGAGGGGTGGATCTAGTGGATACTCCCGAGGTGGTAGGTCTGGTGGCC
>NC_033800.1:5961722-5983679 GCF_001876935.1 Asparagus officinalis | reverse complement strand
GTGGAAGGGGAAGAGGTGGCGGTGGACAAGGAAGAGGCCGTTCCGAGCCAGTTTCTGCTGCAGATCTTGATGCTGATCTAGACAAGTATCATTCAGAAGCCATGCAGACTTAACTGAAGTTCCCCTGGCTTTCTTAAGTGTGCTGCAATTGTTTGCTTGCTTGCTGGAGATAACTGCTAAATGAGTTGTGTATTTTACTATCTTGGTACTGTATGAAAGGGAGATGGAACTGTTAAAAATGTTTCACTGGTTGTATGGGGGTTTTGTGGGATTTATTTTTATTCTTCCTGTTTTATTTCAACGTGCTACTTGGCTTAAATGGACTTCTGGTGACTGCCTATCAATTCACATTGTTCATCTTGCTTCTCACTTTCCATTCATGCACTAAAGGCCTTCAAATTGTCATGCAAAAGTAGTGCAAGCAGTAAAGTGAATTTGCAAATGATGCATCTGCAGTCGAGCAATCTGATCCTAGTTCCTCAGGCGTGTATATGAGTGCTACCGTTTGAAGGTAACATGCCTCTACAACGCACTTAAGTTTGTAATTAGATGCATGTACTTATAACTTACCATTGATAGTTTTATTATCATTTTATATTCAAGTTGTTTGCTTTATCACAACCAAAACTAATACATTATCTTTCTGCTTTGGTTGTCAGGTGGGTTACTAGTGAATATTTCAGTGGCTCCCTTCAGCTCCCTACATTATGAAACTGTGGGGGAAATCAGTTTATACTTGTGGCAGTAGGACCTTGTTTTAAGCATCCATCAGCGTCTTTTCATCTTTGTGTATCTGATATCAACTTGGTGGTAATTAAGAATTGATATCACATGCATCAATTTATTAGAGCATGCTGATTTCTAACGACACCATTGGGCTAGAGTTCAACTTTGTAGGAGACACTATTAAGCATCTATTGACTAGCCAGGTAACTCAAACCCTTGAAATGTTTGTCAGCTTTCTTGTTATTCTATCTGTGGGCCTTTTTGAACTTACGTTCTTGGATATAGAAGGTTATACGGATGAAACTGCTGCCGTGTTTGAGCTTTGAAATTTAGCAGCATGGTTCATGTTCACTCAAATTCGTAAGAATGCAAATGCCACTTCTGGTTTCCAATTGCACATGAACAGGGTGAAGTTTCTATACTAGTTCAATTTAAAGGTTACATTGCATGTTTATTTGTCGGCATTTAGTTTTATAGAGCCATTTGTTGAGTTCTCAAGGCGAACAGGTTGTAGTATGGAGCTAAACATTTCCATGCAAGTTGCCATTCACATTTGTCTTTGGAAGATATGACGATTTCCGTAGGAGCTTGTATAGCTAATCCCTTGATGTATATTAATAGGTCTGTTATCAACTTTATAAGATGCACATACCTGTTACCTGTTTTCTTTCTCCTTTGGATGTCCAGTTATTGAGACATATATTTATTCTTGACGATTTTCACTTTTATCCTTTGGATGTATAGTAACTGTTTGCATTCTTTATTGGTAGATTACTGTACATTGCCATAATTATATGAAGCCCATGTCAGAATGTTTAGAAGACGAATCTTACAAGGCCTTTATCACTGCAGATTAGAGTTTCAAAGTTTTCCTCTTTTCCTTTGTTTACTCAGGATTTGTTGTTTAGAAGACGACGAATCTTACAAGGCCTTTATCATTGTAGATTAGAGTTTCGAAGTTTTCCTCTTTTTCTTCTTCGTATTCTCAGGATTTGTTATTGCATGCATACATGTTACCTTTTTCTATTCACCACCTTTGTATGACCAGCTATTGCAAGTTGTATTTATTCTTGATGATTTTCACCTTTAGGAATGTTTATATTTGTTATTTTGTTTGATGACAAGTTTGTGATGACATTTAATTCAGTTATGTTCGTCAGGCTGTCTCTAAACTTTATTCCCCAAAAGTTGTTGGTTGCGAATGGTGGTTTTACGTTGAATCCTTGCATTATTTTTTGCAGCGCAAGAGATTTTTCAATTCATCGTATCAATTTGATCTGATGTTTTTAGGAGCTTCACTGATATAATATGCTTCCCCTTGGTATAATGTCATTTAATGGAAGATGCAGCACTGTTGCATCCGTTTGAATTGAACCCGTACACGGGCTTTGGAGCCCGAGTGATGTAGAAGGCAACGCTACAGTTAATTTACAAAGCCCTCCTTTTCTTGTTCAAGTATCTCGAATGTGCTTGTAATGAATATTTTATATTTTTGGAACCGTGCTACTAGAGTTACCAAATTTTATTTGATGTTCAAAATGCGAAATGGACGTGTGTGCTTCAATTAGAAATTTCGATATAAGCAATAATGTTTAAGTTTGTGATTTTACATTCTAAACAGTTGTGAGGCTTGAAATTAAGAATAATATGAATTGGCAGAATATTCTGTAATATTTGTTACTGTCAACCATCCAAAGCGTAGGCTTGTTTCTCTATATTTGCCTGAACCGAGTCCGAACACTGTATGGCTTATGACATCATAAATTGCAGCTCTTATGCTTTGCAAGAAACATCAAGCTCTGAATAGCGATCGCATCTAGCAAAGTTCACTGTTATTTTTGCCGAATGAACGTGGTTGACTTTTCTCATTGCAGCAGTGGAGACGTTTTGTCAATCATAAATACTCAATAATGTAGCATCCTTCCATAAAAGTCAACGAGCTCCAGATCTCATCAAAAGAACTACCGTATATTAAATGACGACTGATTGAAAACATATTTTGCCCACCAACCGTCCTAAAAACGTTAGATGCTCTGAACTAGATTCAAGCTAACAGGCGGTTTTCTAGCAAAAACTTTCTGTGCTTTTAACAAAACAATATGATTGTTTGAGCAAAATAATACGTCCCAATTCTCTTATAAGACATATTTCAACCCCGGAGGTTTCAAACAATCAAATGAGCTAACTTTCATGTCACTTGACATAATGGCACTCTTACAGCAGGCTGAAGAGAACTGTATCCATCATAAATAGAAAACTTGAATAATGTAATTCCCCACACAATATTTTACAAACCTTCCAAGATAAACAGAATCCTACCATACAATTCATTCATTTACAACATGAAAAAGATAAAAAGTGAAAGATAAAAAAGAAGCAACTGCAGTGCAACTACCAACCTTCCAAAAATGGCTGTAATGTTACTACATGCTCAATATGTTATTTCTCAATAAATAGTTGTTCTAGGGACTTCAATCTCTGAGAACTGTTATTATTACCCGAGGATGCCTCACAAAAAATCTGCATAAACCTCGGCTCAAGAGACGAGCTTACAAAATTTGGGGAAGAGTGGGATGGCTCCAGCCTGCAAAACCCCATACACTTCAAATGCCTGCAGTCAGAAAGCTATATAGAATAAAATAAAAAACTTGAAAAAATAGATATCAAGATATCAAGAGAAGTTTCTGTCTATAAACTCTAGTTTCATATTTAAGGTTTCGGAATAGTTGGCACCTGAACAACGAAGGGAAAAAAAATCTGCATGTTCGTCATTCTGACTGCAAGATTCTGAAGTAAACTAAAATGAATCAATCAAATGAATAGAGCAACTCAAAAATTTCTGTACATGGCATATGCTTTGGCTGTAGTAATTAAAAAGCCAGCACTTGAAGTTTACAAGCTTTCCTCAGATACCTGCAATAATAACCGAGAAAAACATTCATTAAAGTGGAATCAATAATACTATAATAATAACGTAAAAACCTAGTTGCCTGTTTTTGCCACTTGACAAATTCTAAGGGCTCTAACATTTAGTAATTAATAATAATTTTTTTCCATCATCTCATCTTAATCCACTACCCAACACATCTTGGAAAACCCTATTCTTCAGCTACCAATTTCCAATAAATAATTCATTTTGTTCTCTCTTTCCAAAAAAAGCTTAGTATTATCCTCTTTCTTCACCCAAAAGCCTAATATCCATACAAGGATATTAATTCAGCCCTGTGCATCACACAAGTAAGAACTAGTTATGAGTAAAATGGCAACATAACCAAAGATATTATGCGACATCAGCACTGATGACATATATTAGACAGCTGCTTTATATTTATATAAATAAAAAAAACAGTAACGTTGGCAAAGGCAGTCCACTTTGGCCAACAGATAATCTTAATAGGAAGACCTGCTTATAGCTCACCCTATGGATATTATAGTGATTTACCCAAACAAAGAAAACAAAAGCATTTCATAAAAGGGGAAAGAAAAAAGAAAAGCAGAAAAGTAAATGAAAGAAATGACTTTGTTATTTCCCCCTATTCTTGTGTTCTCTTTCCTATATAACTGCTGATGAAACCAGGCTCTTACTCATGAGTCAAGACTCAAGACCTTTGTTTCCTAGTCTAACGGGTACATATTTCTCCACACTTCAGTTTAGAATAAGATCATGACGATTACCTTATGGTATCATTCATGTTTGGCTCCACATATTTTGGCTTGCTTTCCTTGAAAAACTCACAAGCTTTCTAGGTAACAAAGCCTTAAATCTGCAGAAGACTGTCCACTGTTTGTGTGTTTGTTTGCCACAAAATCCAATCTAATATAACTCGGATGACAATAATATTAAGCTCCAGGATCATTCAACAGCTTAAGTATGCCACGCATCTGGAGATAAGGATTCTCTAATAGCTTTTCATTGTTGCTCTAGATTGTAGAAACACATCAAAATGTTAGCACACTAAATCCTCAGTCAAGCTGGAGTAAGAATGTCGAAACATAAGAATGCTCCCTTACCTGTTGTGCTTTGATTATAAGACTTTGAAGCATGCGCTGGTACTTCTCAGGTTGTTCCGTCATCATTCTCTGTGACAGCAAAGAACACGTAAATGTTAAGGTACGATAAGATGGGAGCAGAAACTTCATGTATGAGAAAAATATAATGGCATACCTTTAAAAGGAAAGCTGAAGAATAGTAAGCCACCCTCGAGTCTGTATCATCTAACAGTCCCTGGCATGTCTCAGATGGGCATCAAGTTAAGGCTTCAGCAAGGCGTAGGAATTTTATATTAACCTAGTATGGGGCCCACATGGTCAGTGAACAAATTGCCCATATTGTGAGCCACTGGCCAGTGAACCAAATTCCCCTTATTAATTGATTCTAATGTAAATTGAGAAACCATTTGTGATCTATGACTGATCTTTTCATGTATTGTTCAGATGAATCAGCCACAGTAAATCCATAGATTCAAAAAAAGAAAAAAAGCTAGTGCTCCTCAATAATATATCACAAGAATATCTCATCCCTCTCTGCATGAGAGCCACCCAAGCTAGGGATAATTATAAATTTATAATCGTTTTGTAGACATTGAAGTGTAAATCTATACTTTATAGTTACAATTTGAATTAGATTTGTGTAGGCAACCAAAAGCATTTATATTTATGACTGATCTTGTCATGTCTTATTTAGATGAATCAGCCACAGTAGATCCATATATCAAGAAAATATAAGGTAATGCTCCTCCGTAATATACCACAAAGATATCTCCCCGTCCACATGACATCCACCCAAACTAGAGATAACTATAATATCTAATGAAACATTGGAGCATGTCTACAATTACCATTTGAATTAGATTTGAGTAACACGAACAAAAGCATTTATATTTATCTTTTTAGATGTGTCATACGGTCTAGCAAATATCTTACAGGTTAATTTTGTATTTCAGTCCACCAAAGCGTCATATGTACTATCATAATAACCATAATTTACTGAATATTTCGGTGAAAATTTCCTAATGTTCCATCAATACCTACAATTGAGTTACCTAAAAATAACATACATTTACTTACTAAGTTCATTTCAGCCCAAACATGTAACATTGGATGTGCATTTTTACTACTAAATGACATTTCACAGATGGGTACACAAAGTACCTGAAAAACTCCTCTCCTTCAACTTCCAGAAACGCATTTGAATCAACACTGCATTTACCAATCAAAAGCAAGAGAAGTGCTGCTCGAATATCTGATGTAGCACCAGGAAGATTTCCTCCTCCTTTGCTGCCGACAGCAACATCTAGTGCAATGTCATCGGTTGCTGCACCAGCAAGTTGTATTAATGGCCAATAGAACAATGACTCAGGAACACGGGCCACTAACTGCATTGGAACCATAGCATGTCCTCGTAGAAGCAATGCCGCCATTGATGCAGTTTCATAAACTAGACTGGACTGATCCTTTCCTGGCAACTCGTCTCTATAGACATTCTTCGTCTCTTGAGGGGTTTGTGGCATTGATGTGCATTCGCTCTTGTAACTTTCACTGGTCCCAAACTGTTTAGCGTGACATTTGAAGTTCTCAAGAGGCATTCCATTTGGAGATTGTAGCCTCAGACATAATTGAGAAAATAAAATGTCACACATCTGCAGAGACGGTATCCAAATTAGATAAAGGATACAGTGACCCAGAACTCTATTACATAAATGCTGTCAAGTTCAAGTATTTGCGTATAGAAACAATAATTAAAGTGAGTTATATGCAAATAATGGTTTCTGCACTCTTCATACACTAGGGCACTGATTAGTTACTCAGGAAAATGGAAATAACTATTGACAAAATAAAGTGAAAACCAATTATTAGCATTGGTCAACTATCTTAATCATTGAATTAAAATGTCAATGAAATATTAGAAGTGCAAACTCAGCTTTACAGTTAAACACTTTAATCACAACAATTTCCAATCAACAGCTTTAATGAGATTGTTATGGGTAAATAAAAGCAGTTATGTAGGAAGCGTTCATCTCATAGCTTGATTTTCCAACTAAATCATGTTATGAGGTATTCTAATAAGAGTCAGAAGAAGCTAGTAGAGATTATTTCAACTAGAGAAGAAAAGGTTAAATGTTAAAAGATACATCAAAATATACCTTTAAGATATTGATACGATCAGTCTCGTTCCTTTGAACTACAAGAGACAAAGCGCAGCTCATTATGTCCACAACTGCATTTGCTTTCTCCAAACGGTTTTCACTATGGCCGAAACATACAGTATCCCCATGGCTTGTACTCTGTAGCTCGCGCTCATCTAACAGCAGTTTCAAACGCATGAGAAGTTTATCCAAAACAAAGAGAAATCCCCATCTGATGTAGTTGTGTTTTGACTTCAAAAGCCCATAGAGTAAACTAATAGACAATGGAACTGAAGAAGATGTTAAGTCCTGACTGCCAGCTTCTCCAATTTGTTCCTGAAATTTTCTAATATTCCCCCATATACTTCTATTTCTATCTTCACTTATTTCTAAAAGAAGCAACTCGGTTAGCCAAATATACCCATTATGGTGATAAGCAGCCGTATCTGAGTGAAGAAGAGAGTGCAAAGTAGCCCAAGAAAGGCGAACTCTCATGCCATCAGTTTCTCCCAGCCTTTCTTCGATGCTATTAAAAGAAGTGTATGATTTTGTTATCTGAATCATATATGAGAACTCTTTATCTAAACGAGTGAATGAACTTATCGTAGCATCAAGTTTCCTTGTGACCTTGTCCAAGAGCTACACCACAAAAAATTGTTGTTAGATAAACTATTTACAACAAAAGCAAGAATAGCATCTATGTATTAATTTTCAGATTATCTATCACACAATCAAAATTTGTATGTTTATTATGACATTTCGCTAATATTTAATCTTCTACATGCCATAATGAAGGAGGAAAGTACTGATTAGAAGGGATAGGAAAAGGACATAAGAAGAAATGAAGCGCTGCACTATTTTCTCGTAACTGCATAGTTATTGACCAGGTAATGCAAAATGAAGAAAACAAATTCTTTCAAGGTAAAACATCACATTTTGTACTAAAGGATACCTAAGCATCAAACTATCCTGACACTCTAAGAAATTGTAAAATAAACTTCTCACCAACCTTTCCTAAATACCAAATTGTATCAGGATACTAGAACACATTATAGGTAACAGGAGATAATAATATATATCATGATGTATACCACATTGAGGTAAAGAATAAAACAAATACCATAGATGTAAAAATCAAAATAAACTAAGAGGGAAGGGTGCTAAACAGATCTAATGTTTTGTTTTTGGATCATTGTATTCGTACCATAAGTAGACAACTTCAAAAACAGTACCTGCTTATTTTTTAAAGGACCAACATGATAATCTTATAGTCACATACTATCATTTTATACTTCAGTTATTCCCACTTAACATCCATAATCAGATAAATTATAATGATTTTGAATATTTCAGATTACCAGATCTAGTCGTTCATAGTTTGTTGATCTAGACATAGCAGCAGAAATTGGCCTTCTTAGAATCTCCCCAATGCCTTCCACACCATGCTTCACAGCAATGTAAAAGGCTTCAGGCGCATCTGCGAGACTAAGCATGGCAGCAACAAGTTGAGTCTCTTCATATGTATAAGCAGAGACACCAGAAGCCAAGCAAGTTTCATTGATCAGATGTACCACATAGTCGAAAAGAACCAGAAACAGATTTCTCTTTTCTTCCTTTGAGTTAGCCTGTGAATACTGCACAGCCAAGCAAAGAAGTCTCAAAATCTCGATGATAATGTTGTTTCAGCTGGTCCAATCCTTTATGATCAGACAAATTTAATAACCTTTTGAAGCATGAGAAAAATAAACCACGGTATAAAGAAGGCATGTTAAGCAAATAATCTTAGAGCTTGCAACCTGAGCTGTTAATTATTAAACACATATGACCCATGCACATGCCACAAATTCTTTAGCAAGAAGGCAGATCTTCATGAGAAGAATATCACGAACTCCTTTTAAGGAGAACAGGTTCTGAAGTTTGAGGTATTACGATACTTATAGTTCAGAAAATTGATTAATTTAAGAAAATTAATAAAATAACATCATATTTATGTAAAAGAAGGAAAATAATGTCGTGTTTATGTAAAAGGAGGTGTTCATTACAAACCTCTAGGCAAATGAAGTCAATTCCTCCAAGAATTTCAACTTGTTCAGCAAGAAATATAGGATCATCAGAAAGAGCTTCCACAGTTTCATTTGGAACCCGATAAAACATATTTGTCAACACGCAAATGAGCCTGCAATGAACTATTTCTGCCCATGAGTGTTTTCGGCTGATTTCCAGAAGGCTCTTAATAACCTGTATATCAAAGATAAAAAAGAACATAAGAAGTAAGATGATGCTCACACAACAACATAGGCATGTGATGCAGGACAAGGAAGTTACAAAATGTTGCAGTTGAGATTAGAAAAATTTATTATGATTTCAATTTTAGTCAGGATCACATAATTTAATCAGGATTGAATTTGTTAGGATTTGTTATTTGATATTATCTGTCATTAGGATTTAATTTGTTATAAGGATTTTATTTTAGCCCATAAATATGGTTGTACTTCTTGGGGAGGAGAAAGTTTATGAAAGTACATTCATATTCAGTAAAACAAATCCTAATAGCAAATAAAATCCTAACTGACAAATAACCTCAAATAACATATCCTGTGAAAATAACAAATTCAATTCTAACTAAATAACAAATTTTCAACCCTAATTAAATTTACCTCATCCTAACTAAAACTAAATCATCACAAATTTCCAAATCTCAATAGCAACAATCTGAAACTATTTTGTCCTGCATCAACATGCCTGTTGAAGTTTGAAATCATAATACAAATGTATATGCCAATCGGTCTAGAAAGTTCACTTAGATAAATCTTATCAAACAAAATAGATAAATAAAATATTAGACCGACTACAGAGGTATATAAACATATCTAGAATAATGAAATAGCAGTTAAATAATTGCTCACCCTTATGTCAAGCCCATCCAATCTGGTGCGCAAAATTTTTCCTCCATCACAAACAAAATAAAACAAACAGCTAAGAGCAGAGGCCCACACAATTTCCTCTTGTTCTTCTGTCTACAAAAGTTGATGAAGATTAATCAAGGTCAAAAGAACTGTGATGGAGAAGAGAAAAGCTTTTTTTTCTTTTTCAAAAATATGGAAATACAGACAATATATCTGAGTGAAATCTAAAGGATAAATGACACATTAATCAGACACCACTATACCAAAGGACTAAAAGACAGACTACAGCAAAAAAGCAAATTTTTTTCCAGCAAATAAAATTATGACCCTCTTCTAACTTAATTAATAATTTCTTATCAAGTGTAGTTACATGCAACAAAGAAGTATACACTTCCTAGCAAAATAGCTGAATGTTCTTCCACACTAAGGAAAGCTTGTTAGATGGAAGCCCTGACAACACGAGTAGATAAAAATGCTAACAACAGTTCAAAATTGATGACAGATAAAGTCACGAAGAAAGAATATTTATGTACAGTAATTAACTAATTAGTTGCATGTAAAGAGTGGTCTCACTTCTTGATGAAAGATGAATGCAAGAATCCAGAAAAGAGTCATGCTGCTAAAAAAAAATGAACCATGCCACCGTTGTTAAACCTTAGCATTACAGACCTTATATGTTCACCCGCCATTACAACCAAATAAAACAGTAGAGTGCCACGTCTTTTCCCTTTTTGTGTGAGAATGCACGTCTGTTAGTCTAACAACTACCAAGACCTAACTTAATTAACACAAAATGCCTTAATACAATTACCTGAACAAGAAACCAAAGAATCTCAAAAAGAATCGCTAATAGCCACGATTCAAACTTATCAATAGCAGAAGCCATTCTTTGCTGCATTGTGGACTCCAGATTTGTTTTTATTGGTGGTATTGGCTGTTCTGCATCATTCAAAACAGATTCCTGAAGAGATTCGTCTTCTTCAATTGTTAAAGAATCTTCATGTAATACAGGTTCCAGTAATTGTGCATGAACACCTAGGTTTAGAATCAAGTCAAAAGCCCGAACTCTGGAAGCCACTTTTTGTGAACCAAGAATGTCCTGAAAGAAAAATAACAAAGTAAGAAATCTTGGCTATATCTGCCCCCAACAAAGTCATGATGCAAAATTTAGCACCTCCAACATTGAAAGAGCAAGAGGAGCAGCAGCGCCTGGATCCATCATATACCTACAAAAGCAAACTATAAGCTTGAATTGATTCATTTCATTACCAGACTCCAAAGGTTAGGCAGACAAATATGCGGACAAGCAGGGAATCATCAAATTCTAATTTTAATACAATAGGCCTGTCAGAAGTACCTGAATGTTCACCCTGCAACAGACTCCCTTCCATTTCATGTAAAGGAGCGTTTTGTTTTCTTTTGGGTTGGGTATATAGCACAAATATATAGATTAAGTAATATTTTCGTGACTTCAATCTGTTTTTAGTGAGAGATTTTCATTTCCTGCCTTCATTGATGAAATTTAAAATAAGTATCATGTGCTTCACTTTTATAGGAAGGCATGCATTTAGCAATAGATGATAAAAGCTGTTTATCACAAGTAGAAACATGTTTGCGTTTAGAACCCTGACAAGAATTGGGCCTGCAGGTACAGATAATAAGACCACAAAACATACAAATTCATTAATCAGTCTCTCCTGGCTGAAGCATTGCAGTCAAAACTTATGCTCTGCAGGCAATCAGTTGGCAGTTCCAAGTTAGCAAGCCAGGTAACAATAGAATCATTTCTTGGCAATTTTAAAGAGTTGATAGAGTGATTTAGGAGGCATGAGATCAATGGAAGCGTGATGCCAAAATAGGGCTGCTTTTAAGAATAATGGAAATAAGTCTGTGTGTTGGAACCCAGTAGGAATGTCAAAGAACCTGAGAGAAGGTACAAGTATAGGAGAAGTTTTGCAAGTTGGTACAACTTTGATGAGCCTCTATACACTGAAAGACAATAATGATTGAGGAAGTATTAGTAAGCATGGAGCTATGAGCAATTCAGCAATACATCAGTCCGAATAGCAAATTTATCAAAACGTGGCTTAATATCCAAGAAAGTTTCAGCATGTCGTATTTAGTTATATTGCAAATATTATTGATCTGGTGTTTCTCATTTAACAAGAAAGTCATGATGAAAGATTCTTTACAATGGGAATCACCTAAAATATGCATAACAAAAACATAAGTGTCAATGATTAAATGAAACAGAAAAAACGAGATAATCAGATTAACTCTAAATTACAGACAGATGTTCCCATGAAAAAAAAAGCCAACAACAGCTAAAACCATTAGCGAGCATAAAAGACTTGCAAGAAGTTTAATTACGATAAATAAGTTTTTTTAAAAGAACTGGATCAATTGAGCATACATGTCAATGACAAGTTTAACAAGGACACTGACGGCAACATCTGTAGGAGGACGTCTGCTGAGATTTGTTAATGGTGATGATGCAGTATGAATATTCACATTTGATGAAGAGGATTCAGAGCAAACTTCAGCAATGACTTCACTAATTTCAGCAGGGTTCAATCGCAATGGTTGCTGCTCACTGATATATGTTAAAAATAATAATAAGTGAGGGGAGAAATAAAACATCAAAAAAAAAGCTTTACCTAGTAAGAACTGGAAGAATCCTGGTAAGCACATTTAAAAACTATCTAAACAAGTGATGCAAAGGACAGAACCTCCAATTAGAAGTATACATACGATTACTCCTTAAAGTTTTAGAATAATCATCAAAAAGCTAGAATAATGTTCAAATGATTGATGGCTTAAAAATAATTGCAAGTAGACACATGCATAAAAAAATCTGCACAACTATTTGTGATAATGTTAAACATATGATGATTAAATGTATGTTAGAACATATTGTTATGATTTTGCAAAAGGATCGACATTAACTATTCAACATTATAGAGTAACTAAACAGATCTAAGCTAATCACAATTTTATACAAATGGGTTTTTTCCATATTAGTCCCTCAATTTTTTCATAACTAGTTCCCACAAATCATTGAAATTGCTATTAGGTGTCCCAATTCTTAAGTTAAATTAGCCCCTTAATAACTGAAATTGCTACTAGACCTCCTACTTCTTAAGTTATTTTGAAATTAATCCCTCCAATTGAGAGTAAATGTAGAAATTTGAGAGATCAATTTGAGAAAACTTATGCGAATCGGGGGACCTAAACGCAATTTTGATGATTTCAGGGTTTAATTTAAAATAACTTAAGAATCGGCAAACCTAACAGCAATTTCAATTATTTGAAGGACTAACTTTAAAAGATGAAAGATTTTAAGGGGCTATAATTGAAAAAACCCAATACAAATTAGTAATTTGATTGTCTTTTCCACTAAAGTAGTATTTTATGTATAAGTAAAAGTAAATAAATATCTCAAACGTCTAAATGTTAAAGAGAAATGTATGATAAAACATTTGTCCAGAAAATGTCCAACAAGTTTCCCAACTTAGAAATTATATCATATAATTATATAATTATGAAAATGTTTGAGGAGTATCCTGCACATATCGGAGGAGTGGTCGAGGAAATGTCTGTCTGACATGAGTGTTGTTGGCATTCTGACACTGGCATTCTGACACAAGTACAACTTCACTACTAAAGTAACCATGCTGTGCAGGTAACAAGTTCTTTGCATAATTGGAAGAACTATATTAAGAAAAAGGTTTGGAATCTCAGTATTGGTTCCAGTTTCAATTGCACTAGTTGGTATCAACATCACGAGGTTCAGGGATTGCGATATTATGGATTATGAAATAAGTTGAATTGCAAGTTCCCCAGTCATTCATTTATTATTATTATTATTTATACAACACTGTCTAATCAACTCTTGGTACTATAAACCTCAGATTTCCTCGTCTAGTCATTATTGATCAAGATAAGCTTAGTCAAATTGCTGGAATCTGCTGCTCTGACCTTTCAATGGACAAGCAACACGCTTACCCTGGATATGACATGACCTATACCTCAACTCTGATTATGACATCAATGATTATTACAATAGAAATCATATTATCCATTGGCATTTGTCATACAATTTAATATCTTTCTTGCCAAAGATGTAGCAACACTTTCCTCTTCTAGGTGAACATATATCAATTTATTGTTGGTAGTTTGGGACAGTAAATTACAGGAACTTTGATACTCTACAAAATAGTGTGGGTTAGGTGGTTCCGCATTAAGCATTAGTGTTTATTACCTAAATTTCTAATCAAAATGGTGCAGTGCAGCCAGTGTTATCGAGGCGCAAGGCGCAATGCGGGACGCAAAGGTCCCTTACGCGCACCATGCGCAAGGCGCACAACAAGGCGCGCGCCTCACTAACTGAGGCGCATAACTCAAATTAATATTTACCAACATCATAAGACAGAAACATATAAGCAACATATTAGTTACCTACATCCAAAATTATGAGAATATCAACTTAAATCATCAATTATGCTAACTGAATTTTTAAAGTAACAAAAAAGATACAAGAAACATGTATTTAAATCATCAAATTAAGTGATTAACAATTATGAGCATATGTTTATAAATTGTCACATAAAAAGACTAAGAAATATAATTAACAAACATGACTGTTTATAATTTTCTAGTTAGTATTCTTAATTGATATTTGCTACTTAGCTTGAAAAGATGAGAAAGAGTATGTTACATAACGCAGGTGTGAGGCGCACGTGAGGCGCGCGCGAGGCGCACGTGAGGCGCGCGCGAGGCGCACGCGAGGCGCGAGCGAGGCGCACGCGAGGCGCACGCGAGGCGCGCGCCTCGCTGCGTGCAGCGCCCCGCCTCGCGTGCAGGGCGCATTTCGCCCAGGCTGAAGCGCCCCGCGCCCGGGGCGCGCGCCTCAATAACACTGAGTGCAGCTACAAAGAATGATCAAGTTGAGAAGCAAATATTAAAGGGGAAAAAATCTTCAATTAGCAAACAGTCACAAAATTTCCAACCAAAATGGTGCAGTGCAGCTATGGAGAATGACGGAGTTGAGAAGCTCAAAAACTACATTTTGTGACTGTTTGCTAGTTGAAGATTTTTCCCTTTAATGTCCCAAATCAAAGGTTTGAAATTTGAGTCTCTCATATTATATAAGATGAAGAGTTAAGATCAGATTCATTTCAAGCTTAAAAAGGAAGCATGCTAACTATACAATAAATTAAAATGATTACCAACGGATATTACAGTTACTACATTGTGATTATATAATAGTATAATACCATATCGCCTTCAGAAATCTGCATCACTGGTTAGCCCTTTAGAACTTTGTTCAATTTGGGAAGAAAACCCAACCCAAAGTACGAGGATAATGGTTGTTTGGTTCCATGAAATCCTCAACATATTGTAGAACCCCTTATAACTTCACATGTTATAGAGAACTACTTTTTCTTCACTAGAATAGGTATAGACTGATGCGAGCAGGTTTCAAACCTCATTCAGCTTGCACATGCTAAAAAGCTTTACCACTATACCACATAGGCACTCATTATGGAAAACTATTGAACCAGGATATGATGAATTTTTTTATCATAAGTCACAATGTCTCGTAAGTCCCCATAAACGGTAAAAAGGAGAAATGATGTTTATTTTCAGTCTCAAGTACAGGCTAACGCAAGCACAAGTTTTTGATGAGTATTAAAGCAAAAAAGATGGTTGCCATAAACTTTGCAGTACCTGTAGTGTCTATACTGAAAGAGAGGGCGGGCTCGTGGTTGATAAGTGCTCACTGGTACAGTCGTCCTGAAGAAATGTTTTAAAATTGGTCATATAGAGAAAATAAAGCATCATACATGCAACACATATGGCACCACTGTGTTACAGCAAACATTTATAAGCATCAAAATATATGCATGTATTTTTAGTAAACTATTAGCATTGTAAAATTTAAAATGCAGAGAAACAAGCAACAATTTATCAAACCTATTCTTGAATGATGTTAAAATAGGATGTAATATCCCAACTCAACGCATTTCAGGGAAATTTGTGCAGAGAGATAGGCATCAAAGATAACATTATACTTGAACTAAGTTGTGCATCTCTTAGGATCAAAAGGATGACTTGTTTATGCATCTGAATAGGAAACATAAACATTCTGTACAGAGGTTTTAAAGAAACGAAGGTTACAAGGCAAAAGCTAGATTGTGGGTCACTGACAGTGTGTTACTAGCAAGCATCATTACCAAGGTTCCAAGTTACACCCTAGTAATTAAAGGCATATAGCTAGGGGTGCAAACAGTCTGGATGTGGTTCGGACATGAGACTTAGCATATCCATATCCGCTTTCCTAAAACGGATACAGACACAGTTTTCTTCGGTAAAAAAGTTATAACCATATCCACAAAAAGCAAAAATGGATATGGTTCGGACATTAGAGAGGCAATAACATCAGTGGTTGTGGTGGTGGAGGTGGAGATGATGGAGGTGGGGATGGTGGTGGTGGAGGTGGAGGAGGCGATGAGAATACAGGCGGATGTGAAAATGGTGGTGGTGGAGATGGCGATGGTGGTGATGGAAGATATTAGAGAGGTGATAATACCGGTAGTTGTGGTGGTGGAGATGGAGATGACGGAGGTGGAGATGGTGGTGGAGGAGATGGAGGCGGCGGTGAGAATTACAGGAAGAGGTGAAGATGGCGGTGGTGGACATGGCGGTGGCAGTGATGGAGGAGAGGGAGCGGTGGTGGAGGAGATGGAGGAGGTCAGAGAGGGGGAGAGGTAATAAGGTAATTCCACATTCATGGTTAGTCTAACACCAACCATGGTGTAGGGTTTTTAACATATAAGCTGATGGAAGGACTTCATCAACATATTAAGGTAATGTGGGGGACTAATATCAAAATATGAAGATTTGGGGAACTAATGTCAAAATACCTATGATTTAAGGGAATAATATTCTTAAAAAAACAATTAAAAAATATAACAAAGCTAACACAATAGCACATATTAACTTCACTAGACCAGATGCCTAATGGATAAGGCTAGATAAAGAAAGTGTAAGGAAACACTGTAATAAAATAATAATATATTAAAAGCAGGGTGTGCTCCATAATGTCAAATCAGTAGACGGCTCTTTCTTAGGCAAGATTCCTTTTTAAATACAATCATCACGTGGTGGGAATTGCTTCAGAAATCATGCGGATGGAGCCAATATCCTGACTCAGATCCGGTTTTCTTGAGTAAAACCGGATCCACATATGTTTTAAAATTGAAAATGGAGACCCAAATCAGGATCTGGATCTGATCAGTTTGCAATTTTATCAACCAAATCCATAACAAATTCGGATGCAGTTCGGATCAGTCGATAGAAATCCGAACCGTTTTGCACCCCTACATATAGAAAACAGAGGTAATACTCTGTCAAGGTCCTTAAAAAGATACAGACTGCAAACAGGGAAGAGCTAAATAAAGCAAACCAAGAAGGAAAAAAAGAAAAATAAAGGGAAAACATAGCAGAAGGAAAAATGGGGGGAAAACAAAGAAAACTTACCAGGTTTGTTGAGGACCAGGTTTCAAGCGTTTAGAGGCGGTAATTGCTTTTAAATGGCTGTGAGAGGATGCAAAATTAGATGCCATTGTAGCCATTGAAGGCTGCAACAGTTGGTCAATATCACATAAATCTTGATTTCCAGTATGTTTCCAAGACTGATCTTTTGCTTTTGCCTCCACATCTCCTACAAGAAGAGCAGCAGCACCCACTTCCAGAAAGCCATGTGACCGGACATCTTGGGGTCTCATAATACCGTCACTGGGATGACAAAGAAATCAAGTGAACATTTACCAACTTTGGAGCAAATTAATACTTCTTACCAATTGACATTTAAAATCTGAAAGTCTAAAAAAGGCAATAAATTCAGACACCACTTTACTATGCAAAGAGAGACAGAAACCTGAGAGCTACCTTTCTCTTGCGGAAAATGAAGAATCAATAGACCATCTCCATGTGAGGAGGTCAACAGAAATGTTCCTATTACTATCTCCTTCTTCAACATTGTCAAGACTAGAAAGGCTTAAAGCTGATTGAACCGGTCCTTCTTTCCTTTGTGGAGATTCCCTGCTACTGACTACTTCTGGGCTTAAATGGGAAGTAACAGACCTGCTCAGAAAAGATGATAGTGTCGGAAGCAACTGCTTCATAGAAGCTGAGCCGCCAGAGTGGCCTGATGGTTGGAAGGATAGTTTAGGAATATGGCGTGCCACCAAGGATCGAACATAACATAATGACTTGACAAGTGAAGGAGAAGCAAAATTAGATGCATGCAAAGAAGGGGATAAAGCATTTGATGTAACTGATGATGTCCCAGGTTGTTGACTTAATGACTTGGACCATAATGATACTCTTGGATTGGCTATAGAATCACACTCAATAATTGAGTTTGCGCAAAAATGATCAATCTGTCGCAATATCTGCACCTTTGGTACATATCTGCAAGTAAGAAAGCGATCTGATATCATATTTAACATTGTAGAAAGAAACACTTCTCTTCCTTCACCCCCCCCCCCCCCCCCCGGCCCAAAAAAAAACCCAAACACACCCAAAAATTTAAAAATTAAAAATCCAGCATTTTCATTATGATTGTTGTATAAAATATTATCACTTAAACTCCAATCAAATCTTGGAAAGCACTGTGAAATAACTTACCGAAGAAGATACTTTTTTAACAATGCCACGCACCTTGGGACCACTGCTGGGCTGATCCAAAATACAACAAACATTAGAAAAATGTTTCAAATATGCCGTGTTTGCACTGGTTACTTAATGAAAAAGAAGTGTAAAAGATGTATTTCATTCACCAGCATAAACCATTACTCTGACCATAATGGAAGTATATTCTAAATGAGATAAGAAAAGGGTTTTTAACTCTTGTTGAGGAAACTATTAATTCATTAATTCTAGTTCTCCTTCTATAGAAAGCAAGACAAGTAGGCACAAGGGATCATGGTGCTTCGGTTTCTGCACTTAAGGTTTTGATAAGATTATAAAAATGTTAGAATGCAACTTCGCTATCAGGAGTATCAGACATCTCTATTAGCAGAGCAAATTAGATTCTTCAACCAGAGATTATTTCTTTTTCCAACTTGGAAATTAAGGAACAGATTCTACTTTGAATGGTTGGTGGTACGCAAAGGATTATTAAGCAGAATCAGACTGCTAGCTGGGTTCTTAGGAGCATTCACAATGGTTATTTAACAGATGCATGCATTTGTGAACATGTGTACAGATCAGACATGAATAGACATCTGAAAATGCGTACACCAAAAGTCTAATAATATAATATTTCATGTTTTAAAACATGTATGCCACACTCTGATCTGAGTCATTCAGAAAACAAAAGGCAAACTACCTTAATTAAAAACTCAAAACATAATTTCAATTATACAACTCATCAAGGATCAAACTTTGTTAAAATCATAGTGCCAGTCCTAAACACTACAAATAAGTCACGTAGAATAGACCATCTCGAAACATACGTCATGAAAAGCTTCCCAAGAAAGCCACGATAGGCCATGTCATTGAATGATCCACATGGGTTATTCATTCATACAAGGATAAACCTTGCCTAGTCTCTGGGAGAGTGAGTTGTTTGGACGGTACATAAGGGTTTAAACAGATGTTGTAACATTGACACACAATCAAATGTAGTTTAAACCCACTTGAATTGGGTCTATGCAATCTAGTTATTATGCAGTTAAGCCATTCCAATAGGCCTATGTGGGCTATGCACGCGCACAGGCCAGTTACTCAGGTGTCTAAGTGTTCCCCCGTGCACCGTTTCTGCTTATTATAGTTCTTTCTTCTTCCTCCTCTTCTATTCTTCTGTACATGTTTCTTAGTTGAGGTGGGGCTGACATCGCAGTGTGATCATGTGGATCTGACAATGAGTCGGGGCTAAGTTTACTGTTTTCTCTGTTTCTTTACTAAATTTAAGCTGAAATTATAGCATTTGATGAATAGGAGAGAACATTTCACCAATTGAGTTCTAGAGAACTATTAATGTGCACCAGTCTAAAAAGAACCATCAAAGTGGTAGCCCTCACACCAAAAAAGATGGATTATTAATGACTAAAAGAATATCAGTAATCTAAGTTTTGAAGAAAAACAAGATAATTTGCAGAATAGTAGTGGGCTAAAATACCAAATTGGCCTAAATAGTGCCACCTCTTTACCACTTTTGCCTAAAAAGTGACACCAGCGACAATTTAACCTAAAAAGCAACAAATCAGCAACAAATAAACCTTTCCGGTCACCCGTAGCAATTTTAAGCAAGAAAAATAAAAGATTTTTATATATACCCTTCAAATTTCTCATATTTTCTGATTTAACCCCTCAAGTTTTAAAATTTATAAAAAGAAATCCTCTCTTCCTCCCTTCCCACCATCTTTTCTCTCATCCTTCTTGTCATCTCTTTCATTCTTTTTTTCCCCAATCGTCACCATTCTCTCTCCTTTCTTCCAAATATCCTCACTCTTTAAGAAATTGGTTTTTTAATGAATGGAGGATGAAAGAGGAGTAGGAAGCAAGGAGGAAGAGAGAGTGCAAGAAAAGAAGAAACGAATGAGGTTAAGATTTGTGGTGGAACGTTTAATTTTGGGTGTTGGGAGTGGGTGAAGCAAGTAGGAAGAGAGAGTGAGAGAAAGGAAGATGAGAAGAAGGAAGAGGGATTTGGAGAGAGGAGGAGATGTTGGGGATTTGGAGTAAAAAAGATTGGAGGAGATGAGGGAAATTAGAAAGTAAGTGTGATGATCCATGAAATAAGATAGGAGAGGGAGTGAGGGAGGAGGGAATGTCAGGGTATAAGAAGAATAAGGGAACGGAGAAGATGGTGGAAAAGAGGAAGAAGATAGCAAAAAAAAGAGGATGTTTTTTTCACAAATTTCAGGAATTTAGGGAAAGGAGATGGATAAATTTAAAAATCATGAGAGATTGAGTGGTCTATATATAAAATTTCTTTATTTTTTGCTAAAAAATAACTCTGGTGACTAGAAAAGTCTATTTGTCATCGATTTGTTACTTTTTAGGTTAAATTATCGTCAATGTCACTTTTTAAGCCAAAGTGGTAAAGGTTGTCACTATTTAGGCCGTTCAATCTGGTATTTTAGCCAATAGTATTGGTTAAAGAAACATAGATGCAACACACTAAAGATGGGTAGCATGAAGATAAGAAGAGATAGAGACCAATGAGATTATAGCGTTTGGGAAAAAACTATAAAACACCTTCTATCTCTTTCTGCAAGTGCATGATCGATGAGTACATTGTAGGCCATATCTGTGGTTGATGGGTTTGCTAAATAATCCTGCAGCAAAAGCTAATATGATATCAGATAGTAAAATGACATAAAAACTAAAATACACGAAAGAAGTAACAAGTGCTAAAAGGTAATGAAGATGAAATCGGAAAAAAACAAGAAAAGAAGGCTATGCTTAAAATGAATGGAATTAGCGATGCAAAACAGATACGAATAAGAGAGAGAAAGAGAGAGAGAAATGGGTATGCTTGGTAGCAAGCACAAGTTTTTGTGCTTGGTAGTGAGGTGGTATATTCCCCTCCACTCATTGAAATCGGGGCCCACATTTACATGGATTGGGGAATGGTTGGGAATTGGAATGAGTGGATGGGAATATGGCACCTCACTACCAAGCATAAAATTTGTGCTTGATACATATCATACTCATTTTTCTCATAGATTTTAATGAGTGGAGAGGGATGTGTCACCTCACTACTAAGCACAAAAACTTGTGTTTGATACCAAGTATAAAAACTTATGCTTGATACTGTAATGACCGTAAATTTCTAATGCGAGTTTAAATAATTTTCTGGAATTTAAATATTAAATATTATTTTTCTAAAAGAGTATTTGTATTTTTCCAATTTCTCTAGAATTTTCAATGATTTAAAAATACGGTATTATGTTATTTTAATAGTTTTGCTAATTATAAATTTAATTGTTTTGGTAAAATTTTTAAATAAATAGTAAATTATTCATCAATATATATATACTATATATAGCAAACTTATGTACAACTTTAAGCTGCGACTAACAAAAAATCTGTCCACCGAACAAACTTGTGCTCAACTTTAACGTGCGATAGCAAAAAATCTGTTCCACCCGGAGTCACGATATTCGCTATTTTTTTTCCCTCCCCGA
>NC_033800.1:5943461-5960844 GCF_001876935.1 Asparagus officinalis | reverse complement strand
GAATATGGTTCCCTATTTGAATGAGTGGAGGGGATTGTGTCACCTCACTACCAAGCACAAAATTTGTGTTTGGTACCAAGATATATATATATATATATATGAGAAATATGGGTATGCTTGGTACTAAGCACATATTTTATGCTTGGTAGTGAGGTGACACAATCCCCTCCACTCATTCAAATGGGGGACCACATTCACATAGGTTGAGCAATGCATGAGGATATGCAACCATTTGAATGAGTGGAGAGATTATGTCACCTTACTACCAAGCATAGCTTTTGTGCTTGGTACCAAGCACAAAAAATGGTGTTTGGTAGTGAGGTGTCACATTGCCCTCCACTCATTGAAATTAAGGCTCATACTCACATAGGTTGAGAAGTTATTGGAAATGACAAAGAGTGGATGGGAATGTGACATCTAAGTACCAAGCACCAAATTTGTGCTTGGTACCAAGCATACTCATTTCTCTCACTCGTGTTAACTTAGGTGGATAGCAAAAAGTAACCCACCAAACTTTTTAGCAACTCATATTGCCTAGGAATCCTTGCATGATATGAATTTTTTTATATTAATAAATAAGTGGCTAGAAAGTTTGGTGGACATCAACTTAAGTTGATAGGAGTCTTACTATATATATATATATATATTTATATATATATATATATATATATATATATGCAATATGATATAGATACGAATACAGGTACATAAGCAAAAAATCTGGATCCTTATCCGAATATCCAAATGTATGTATCGATCATGAAGTGAAATTGTTTTGACCAATAAATAAATGGATTGCGGATCAATTCTGAGATCCAGAGATCTAATCTTAGCTTTTCAGATATTTCAAACATTTTAATGGACTCTCATTTGAGAAGTTCATTATATTTAAACATCTTTCATACTATAATAATATGTATATTTACTACTGTTATCTATTTTCCTCGTATTCATTTTGCATTCACATATATTTTCCCTTAATCGATGTAAATTTTGACTAATATGGATATGACCTTTTCTTACTGAGACATAACTGTATTCATATTTAAATCGGTGATAAGTAAGCGCCTAAACGGATACAAGTATGGTAAGTATCATATATGATCCATATCCGATCCATTTGCACAATTAGAAATCATAAGTGGATACGAAAAGTTTATGGTGTATATTGGTATTAACATAGGTTTCACAAGGTTAACCATGTAGGATAAAACATGATAAATTCCAAATTCTGAGGATTGGAATCACAGCGCAAAGCATCTTAACAGATGCACATATCTGTTGTATAATTATATGATGTTTTTGTGTCATGTTACAATTTGAAATCACCTCTGATGCTAAAACAAGGATACAGGTGCAAGCGAAATTGTCACGAAGTATGTTAAAATGCAATCAGCACACTTTGCTGACACCACCACAATCACAGAACTTGAAGGATTGCTCCTTATTTAAAGAAGATTTATGAACAGATCAGAATCTCATACTGAAGTGTGTCCGCAAAAACAAAAGTTCATTTATTACATGGAGAAAACATCGTAACAAATGTATTGAAGTTACTACCATCACAGTAGTCATACAAATGAATGCCCTACCATCCATCATATCTTATACCCAATTGTACTGTATTAGATAATTGTTTAAATGCAATAATCTCCATTAACTGAAGAATGATGCCTTACATAATTTATGTGACGAGATGGTCAGAATCAGAAGTGCCTAGACATAGGATCAAGAATGTTCAAGAGAATAATTGAGAGAATATATCATCAAAATCGGTAGATCAGTTCTTACTAAATCATTTATTTATTTATTTATTATTTATTTTTATGCTTAGGTTTTTCACAGAGAGAGTGTGTAGTTCGGGCTAGAGAAAAAGAATAATGGTTCAAGTTGGAAAATTTCCCCCCTTAAGCCAAAGTAATGTGTGATGTTAACTATATATGTCGCTTCTCTTATGCTTATATATTACCTTCATAAACTCAAAGTAACCAATGTCCACACTTAATATGACACTAAATCATTTATTTATTTATTTAAACCCATAATTTCATACTCAACACTTAGCAAGTCTAACAAGAACAGACAGAGATAACACTAGAAACCCTAGCTAAGCGCAAGCATAACCTCTTGACGTCAAATTAAAGAAAAATCCGCCAAAAATAGAGAGAACTGACCCTCAGAGTTCTAGAAGCTTCAGCAGCCGGCGCTGAGGAGGACCCCGCCTGAAGGTTGGAGGAGGAGGCGGAGAGGCAATCCGCCACCGCTCGCCGGAGAGGTCCGGCGGCTTCTTTGCCGGAGGCACCGGCCTCTGGTGCCTCTGCGACGACGTCGGTCCGTACAATCTCGAGCTCGACGAACTCCTCGAAGGGCTGTAGTTCAAAGCCCTCCGAGAACCGTGCAGCTCATCCAAAGCCATCGCTTTTCTCCCCGTTGATCTCTCTTTTCTTCGATTTTCCTTAATTTATTACTCTCGATCTCGATTATTACGAATCAACATTTGAAGCGAAGAAGAATCAAAGCGATTTTGGGGGAGAGAGAGAGAGAGAGAGATCGAAATCGAGAGCACAGATCCTTAGTTTTGGTGTTTATGCTCCCTTCGAAACTCACGCACCCAGGGTTAGCCCTACAGCGGACCCCGCATGAGCGTGGAACAACGCCCGCTGTCGTCTCTGAGGAGCTGGGTGCACGTAAGATCCGCGCCATTACAGCTGGCGCTGCTGCGTGGGCCCCACACCATCGTGCTTTCTGTTATAATATAGTCGGGATAATTCGGGGACGTGACTCTTGAAAACCGGAAAGAGACCAAGGGGGTTTTATTAGAGGAGGGGTGGGCCCGCGGACAGTCTTTTCCATTAAAAGGTGGATTCATTCGTCAGATTGCGGGGCGGACGAAGGAAATAGTTTTGCCAAATTAATTAGATGGAAGATTCTGAAATTGGACAGTGGATCTAATGGATGTGTCATGTGTGTGGTCAGGTTCATGGTTATATTTTGGGTGCGTGGAAGAAAACGACTGGGGGTTTATTAGCTGGCAATGTCGAGGGCCGGTTCAAAGAGGAGTTGATTTGATCAAACCCGAGGGGGACTCATTAGGTACCCAAACTGTGTCATGCCACACGCGCAGACGCTGCCCAAAAATTCATAAATGGCCAAAGAGGATCAGAATAGATTTTTAGCTGGCCGCCCATGCTTCTAAATGAATTACCACTTTTTTTTATAAGACTTGGTTTGGTATAAGAGGTATAATGAGCGAAAGGTAAGGTAAGGTAATGTTCGATGAGGGGTAAGAAGGGAAACATCTTTTCTAGTTCTCATTTGAAGAAATTTTCAAATCACCTCAACGGAATTTGTTTTTTAAAAGAAACAGACCACATTCACTTTTAATTTTAGAAATCGACAAACTTTGAGTTAATTGCGGTACTATTTAGTCGGGTACATAAATTTTTAGTTAATTTTGCATATTTTCTCTCCTTCCCGAGTTGTGTCCCTCCAAATTGGAGAGACTCAGCTCTCTCCCTTTTCACTTTCTAGTTCATTTTATATTTCCTCTCTCCTTATTTTATTTTACTCTGCTTCACTTTACCCTCTAAAACTCCCGACCAAAGAAAATTTTTAATTTTGTCACTCAGCTTACTCTATTTCCCTTCCACCATAACTTTACACATTTCAGTTTTCCAATTGACAAACAAGATTTGCAAATAAAAAGGGAGGGGAAATTATTGCACTCTTCCTTTATGATTCCTATCCTTCAGCTCCCAAAAGTAAACATAAATCTACATCAAACATACTTTAGCACGTGCAAAGCGTGTGCCCTTCGGTAAAGTGAAGCCCCTTCAAGTTTGATTCTACACAGTATCCCACTGGTCCAGCCTCTTACGAGCATAGAAAACTGCTACAACATGTGTCAGCCTTAACAGAAAATTGGCATACAAACATTGCATTAAATACGTTAAAGAGGGAGATTTTTTTAAAGACCTTTTTTTTTGCTAAATAATTAGCAAAACCGACCGTTTTGCTAATTATTTATCAAAATCGATCTATTTTTGGCTAACATGCCAAAAAGAGATCGGTTTTGCTGAATAAGCTCTTCGAAACATACGGGACTATTAGTCTCGTATGTTTAGTTGTCTTTAATTGGCAACTAATAATACGCTAGAAACCCCACGGGACTACTAGTCGCGTGGGTTTATGTTATGACTTCACAAAACGTACGGGACTAGTAGTCTCGTACGTTAAGCAGAAACTCTGCTTCTGCGTGCCAAACAAATCCACGGGACTAGTAGTCCCATGGATTTGTCAAGCTATATAAGGCCCAATGTTGCCCTAATTTCAATTGTGCCCCAAAAATTAGGGCACAACAATCTCTCTCGTTCTCTCTTTCTCTCCCAGCCGAAACCCCCAATCTCTCTTGTTAGCTTTTGGTTGCTCATATATATCATTATATCTTTTTATGTAATTGTAGATAGATGATATGGACGAGATAGAGGGGATTGCAAATGAGGGCATAACTACCGCCGCAGGAGATTCAGTACATGTATCGATATTGCATCAGAAAGTGGTGAGGATTCGTAGAGCTCTTCATCAACTCATGAGGATCGGCATGAAGGTCGTGAACAGATGACGCATGAGGAGAGGGTATATGCGCACCGACGAAGACGTGGTAGATCTTACACGCACGACAATGAAGCTAGTCCGTCACAACCCCACACACAACCGGAGAGCGAGCACATATAAGCTCAAGTCGAAGGAGGCCGCCAACGATTTGAGTGGGTGCGAAGAGGGAGAGAACTGGGGAGGGGCGGACTTTTAGGTTGTTAGCGTTTCTGCTTAGACTATATATTAGCGTATGGATAGACTTGATACGTTTAGATTTGTTTAGCTTAGACTATATATTGTCATATGAATAGACTTGATACATTTGGATTTGTTTAGAGTATTATATCGCATTGATATGTATATGACATATATATTGTGTTGTGATATTGTGAATTGATTAAATGTGTTATTATCCAGTGTTTATTTTTTAACATTTATAACTTTTATAAATATTATACTATATATCAATGTATACGAAGTGGATGCTATATTTTTGCGCAAATTTTGGTCAAAAAACATTGTATATGAAGCAATAAATGCATGTGCATGTTTTGAGTGTGTCCATGGAATCCACGAGACTAATCTATGAGACTAGTAGTCCCGTGGATTTGCTGGGCACGATGTGAGCTTTTTTGCTTAACGTACGGGACTATTAGTCTCGTACTTTAGTAGTCCTGTACGTTAAGTGAAGTAATAACAAAAACACACGGGAGTCCCGTGGGTTTTCTAGCGTGGTATTAGTCGCTAATTAATGGTAACTAAACATATGAGACTACTAGTCTCGTATGTTTCGAATAGCTCATTTAGAGCATCTCCAACCCAAAAACCCAAAATGGTGTAGTTCTTACACCAAGTTTGTGTAGTTTTTACACCAAATCACTATTTCATCTCCAACCCATTACACCAAATGTTACACCAAAAAGAATATCATCTCCAACCCATTACACCAAATGTTACACCAAAAAGAATATTCATTTTATTATTCTTATCTTTTAATATTTTTATCTATTTAAAATATTTAACAAATTATATAATTATATAATACATTACATATTAGGGGTGGGCAAAAACCCAAAAAAACCGGTTCAACCGAAAAAACCGCCCGAAAAAACGGACCGGTTAACCGAACCGAATTAAATGGATGAGAAGAAGTCTCTAAACCGTCCGAACCGAATTAAATCGGTTTGGATCCGGTTTGAACCCCTGAACCGCCCAAAAAAAACCGACCCGAATTTTGTTGGGCGGTTTAGAGACTAAACTTATACCTCAAAACTTTTCCTGTTATCATCCAATAGATTCAAACGGCGCAAGGAGCAGTTTCAAGCAATGAGTACAACAATATCACAGAAAAATATCCTTGAGAACTAAGTAAAGATTCAAATCAATCCAGAAAATTTGTTATGCACATGATGCATTTATAAAAGATGCATATGCTACATTATATGAACAATATCATACAAAACATCACTCCCCCGTGTAATTAAATAAACTTAAACTTTAGTTAAAAAATTTCGCAGAAAAGATCTTGAGAATTACATAAGATTCAAATCAATCACAAAATGTGTTATGTACATGATACTTACAAGAGATAAGCATGCTGTATTATATGAACAACATCTTTAAAACATCAGTTCTCTGCGTAATTATATCAACTCAAAACTTTATTCTAAAGATGATAACCAGTCTAATAAAGCTTTGTTGGCGAGCTTAGGAACCTCATCATGAGGACAATGCCCAGCTTGCAAATCCACAACAGAAGTCTTTGGATAGAACTCTTTACAAATTCAAAACCGAAACCGAACCGAATTTCGGTTGGGCCGAATATTCGGATGAAGGGGAAAAAATCTGGATCTGGATGAGAGTTTTGAGAATCCGAAAAATTCGGATTGGATGCGGATTGGGCATAAAACCGAACCGAACCGAATATGCCCAGCCCTATTACATATAATTAATTACAATAATATATTTTATGAATAAAATAAAAATATAAAAAGAACAATATTTTGACACAAGTAACTGATCCAAAACTACATGAGTTTCTTGTACAAGAACAATCAAGAATTATGCATAAAAAACTAAACAAGGTGAAGGATCTCATAATACCGGTTCCGGTACTTTTCCTCAATATTTCGAGCATCTTCGTCCTTCTGATAATAATTTCCCAGAATACTAAAATGTTGTTTTAGTTTACGTTCAATGTTCTATTTTTCTTTAATTTTAATGTATTGCAATTAGTGTTAATTTTTAATGTCCTAATTTATGTGTAATTTTTTTATATGTCCTAATGTTTATGTTGTATTTTTTTAAATCTAAATGGAGTAGTTTTTCTTATTTCTTCATTTGGTTCTAATATTATGAAATTTTAAGTGTTTGGATTAAATTATCTATTTTTTCCAATTGTTGAATTTTATTTTAATAATTATTTTATACTTTAATTTCATTATAATAGTTAATATAAAATAATATATATTATTAATACAAATATAAATAATAAAAGAAAAAAACTTGTGCTGTTGCTACAGTGTTGCACCATTTCTGGTGCAACAGTGTAGCATCCCGCTATTTTAACGGGGTGTTTGACGCTCCATTGGTGTGCCAAAACACTCCAAAATGGAGTTTTGGCGCTCCATTGGAGACGCCCTTAGCAAAATCGACCGTTTTTTGCTAATTATTTAGCAAAAAGTGCCTTTTTTTAAAATCTTCCGTGAAAGAGAGGTGATTTGCTCAGTTGCATAAGTTCTCAAGTAGCACTCATCAACATATTGAAGTGCAATATTTACACGGGCTAACAGCTGAACAGCAGTGCAGATATATGCACACCCATACCATTTTATGCATACCACCACTATATACAACTATTCAAGCCAGGCACAACATCTACACGGTTCAGAACTCAGATAATCTCTCTCTTCGCTAAAGTGTGTGTTGTGAGCGTTAAGGCAATGAAATAGTACAGGAAAGCTTTTCGATATGTTAAGCAGTTATGATAGAAGAGCTTATGTCTACATCTCTGCAACCGGAGTGCTCGACTCACCACCCAGGTTCCCACCTGTCCACCTCTTTAGCATTTCTAATGCTGCCTTAGGCTGGTCCATGGGAACCATGTGACCGGCATCATGTACCTACAAAAGGAAAATACTGGTCAGGTTGTGAAATACCCTGCGCACCAGTTTAGCAGCTAATAAGGGGTCTTGCTATCCACTAAGAGAGTTGCTAGTCATTTATGGGTTTAATGGAAACCCCTTGGCGGAGCTTGTCCTGACTGGAAGTTTCATCACAGCTCCTTGACAGCCGCCTGCTGTAGACATTTTAACGAGTCCTTTAAAAGACAGATACTTGAATTATCCATGCTCATTTCTGAAACCTTTTCGTGGAATTGGCTAGAACAATAACAAAGTAACAGCGAAGAAATTTTTCTGATACATAGGATACTGCCCAGAAATCTCACAACAAATACCCCATCCAAGTTGGCTGTTGTCTGTTGACAAGCGTTCATAATGGCTACTAGTTTTAGCTTTTAGCTTTTCGAGTATCAAAGGAGAGAATGTGTAGTCAGGATGTTGCGCTAATGAACAGAAAGCAAAGTGAAGGTGTCTAGTGAAGTGCTTACTTTGAGGAAACTTAGAGGACCGTATGTTTTTAAAGATCCTGCCTCAGTGCCGTCAACAGTAAATGGTAACATAGGAGCTCCTGCAAAGATTTTATGACCAGACCATTCCATGGAATTAACCCACCTGAAATTCCCTGTAAAGATGAAAGAATATGCAATTAATCATCTGGCAGAAGTGTGCTGTTTGTCTTTCGGTTACCAATTTGAAAGTGGAAATTAATAGATATACTAGAAGAAGACAAGTTTCGTTCATATTTGTTTTTAGAGTTCATCAACTAGTATGCAGAAGGCTGTGTTGGGGTTAATCTATCGACAACACGTGCCCTCCGGATCTTGTGACGAACAAATAGCAAGCAAGAACTAACAACAAAACAAAAACTTGCAGGAAAGAACAAATAAAGAAGAGAACACAAGATCAAACGAGGTTCGGCAATCGTGCCTACGTTCTCGGGAGCCACGCCAGAAATTTCCTCGATTATTGATGAAGATTACAATGCTTGCAAACAGCTATTTCTCTCTCTGAGATCTCTCTCTCAAAGTGTTCAAAAGACTCTCTCTTTTTCATGTGTTAACTCTGACAAAGACGTTCATATATATATATAAACCCTAGTTCAAACGAATTCCCAAACGAATCAGGAAACGGGTAAAACCCGTCATCGGTCGACTGATGCACTTGCATCGGTCGACTGATAAGAGCTTCTCAGTCTGCTTCGTGCACAATATCGATCAACCAATGTTTCCTGTCGGTTAACTGACCAGAGGAATTTTTTCAGCTTGTTTTTGTCAGTCCAATCGGTCGACCGATAGGCTTGTTCGGTCGACCGATTGTTGGGAATTCGAAACAATCAATCGAACCCTTGCCCTTCCGGACCTTGTGTTGAAAGTAGGAAAATAGGAATAAAACCACAAATAAAGATCTAACTTGCAAAAAAAATAGTAAAGGAGATGAACACACAGGTTTAACGAGGTTCGGCAACGTGCCTACGTCCTCGGGAGCCACACCACACAATCTCTTTATTAATTGAAGAAGAAAAATACAAGCTCTCAAACAAGGGATTAATCCTCTGAGATTCTCTCTCTTTGCAGTCAAAAAGCTCTTCTTTTGATGTAGTACAAACCCTAAAATCGTTTGGGGTATATATAGAATCCTGGTTGAAACAGAATCCCAAAAGGAACAGGAAACTGCCAAAACTATTCGCGGTCGACCGGCCCGATCGACCGATCAGATTCCAGAGAGTTTGGCGGTCGACCGGCGCGGTCGATCTGCCACTGCGGTCGACCGCACAGTCTTCTGACTGTTTTCTTCGTCTTTTCGATTGCAGCTTCGGGTCTACACACTTAGACTAACAATCTCCCACTTGGAGACCAAAGTGCCTGCAATGAGTTCCCCCGAACTCTCCCCTTCTTCGCATGTATCTTTTCTCCGAAAAAAATCTTCCTTCAATCAACAATATCCCGGCGATCTCGCCTGTCCTCGTAGTGTGGCTCCGCCTTCATCTTCTACTCGTGAAGGCCAACTGAAGTTGCGCACAACTCCAGTTTCTCAATGGTGACTGCCTTCGTCAACATGTCCGCCGGATTTTGACTCCCCAAAATCTTCATTAAATGCAACTTTCCGTCCTCGATCAGCGAGCGTATAAAATGATATTTGACGTCGATGTGCTTCGTTCTGGCATGATATACTGGATTCTTGACAAGATGTATAGCGCTCTGGCTATCACAATAAAGAACTCCTCTCTCTTGCTTCAGATCCAACTCTTCCAAGCACCCGTTCAACCAGATCATCTCCTTGCTTGCTTCAGTCATCGCGACATACTCAGCCTCGGTTGTTGATAAAGTCACAATCTTCTGCAGACGTGAGACCCAGCTCATTGCTGTCGACGCTAAGGTATAAACATACCCCGTGGTGCTTCGCCTCGTATCATGATCACCGACGAAGTCTGCATCCACGTATCCTTGCAGTACCAATTCCTTCCTCCTGAAACATAGTGGTTTGTTTGTTGTCCCTCTCAAGTACCGCATTATCCACTTCACGCTTTAGCATTCTGCATGTTGAACCTCCTAAGTACCTTCTCAATGTATTCAGCTTGGCTCAAACTCAATGTCCCTTCAGCTTCATCCCTACTGATTCGCATCCCTAGAATCTGCTTCGCTGCACCCAGATCCTTCATTGCAAATTCCTTTGCTAGCTGCCTCTTCAAACTGTTTATCTCTTCTAAACACGGTCCTGCTACCAACATGTCATCAACATATAATAACAAAATAATGAAGCTGGACTCGAACCTTTTGAAATAACAGCAATGATCCGAATTGCATCTTCTGTAGCCATTATTCTGCATGAAATTATCAAACTTCTTATACCACTGTCTCGGAGCCTGTTTCAAACCATATAAGCTCTTCTTGAGCTTGCACACCATCTCTTCCTTTCTTTCTTCAATGAAACCAACAGGTTGCTTCATGTAGATTTCTTCATCCAAGTCAACATGAAGAAATGCAGTCTTCACATCTAACTGCTCAAGGAAGAGGTCTTCTGGAGCTACCAAACTCAACACCACTCTGATGGATGTGAGTTTCACAACAGGGAAAAATATCTCCGTGTAGTCTACTCCTTCCCGCTGTTGAAACCCCTTCACGACTAATATGACCTTGAATCTCTTGCTTCCATCACTCTCCTGCTTGACCCGGTAGACCCATTTATTGTGCAAGGCTTTCTTCTGTGCAGGTAGCAGGGCTAACTCTCATGTCTCATTAGTGAGTAGAGAATCCATCTCCTCCTGCATCGTATGCTCCCACTGCTGAGCTAACTCTCATGTCTCATTAGTGAGTAGAGAATCCATCTCCTCCTGCATCGTATGCTCCCACTGCTGAAATTCACTCACTTGCACTGCCTCTTCATAACACTCCGGCTCTCCGCTATCTATTAAGAGTAGATAATCAAGTGACGAGAGGTATTTGGGATTTGGTTTGGGTATCCGGGATGACCTCCTAAGCTCCACGCCCTGGGTAGTAGCTTCTGCACCTGTAGTCTCCTCCGTTCTACGGTCAGAACTGACATTATCGCCCCCATCTGGAAGTTCCTCCAAATCCATGCACTCGGATCCACCTGTATCTGTAGTGCTGCTCCCACTGCTTTGGCTATTCTTGACATTGTCCCTGTCCTTGTACATCACCTCCTCATTGAATATCACATCCCGGCTCCTGATGATCTTCCTTTTCTTTTCATCCCAAAGGCGATACCCGAACTCATCAATGCCGTATCCAATGAATGTGTACTTCTGTGACTATACCCGAACTCATCAATGCCGTATCCAATGAATGTGTACTTCTGTGACTTAGCTTCTAGCTTGTCCCTGACATGGTCACTGATATGAACATAAGCCACGTAACCAAATACCCACAAGTGTGAGAGATTTATCTTTTTTCCACTCCGAACCTCTTCTGGAATCCCAAAATCTAATGGAACTGATGGTCCGTGATTAATCAGGTAGGCTTCCGTATGCACCGCATCCACCCAAAATATCTTAGGCAGACCTGCATGTAATCGCATGCTCCGCGCACGCTCTGTTAAGGTCCTGTTCATCCTCTCTGCAATGTCGTTCTGCTGCGGCGTCCCTGGAGTAGTCCTCTCTAAGCGAATCCCATTCGTAGCACAGAACCTCTTGAACTCCTCAAGCTCGTATTCTCCACCATTATCTGATCTCAAGCACTTCACCTTCAGATCTGTCTCGTTCTCGACCATGGCCTTCCACTTCTTGAAGATTTCGAACACCTCTAACTTGTGCTTCATGAAGTAAACACACACCTTCCTCAAGTGATCGTCGATAAAGGTGACGTAGTATCTCGAACCGCCAAAAGAAGACACGCTGGCTGGGCCCCATACATCTGTATGAATCAACTCTAGCTTCTAAGCCTTAGGTGGCCTTCCACCCTTCTGGAAACTAACCCTCTTCTGCTTCCCAAAGATGCAGTCTTCACAAACCCCGACTTCCACGGTGTCGATCCCGGTTAGCTTTCCTTGTGAATGTAGAATTTTCATCCCCTTCTCGCTCATGTGTCCCAGCTTGTTGTGCCACAGATCTGTATTTTCCTTGCCAGCTGCAATTACGAGGGTGTCACTCGCATGTGAAGTGAGGTAGAGAGTTCCTGTTTTATTGCCTCAGACAACAACCATAGTACCGTTGGAGATTCTCCACGAATCCCCGGTGAATGTCGAAACGTAACCTTCTGCTTCAAGCTGTCCCACCGAAACAAGATTCCTCTTCAGCTTCGGCACGTGTCTCACGTTCTTCAAATTCCATTTAGAGCCCTTTATCTGTATCTGAACGTCGCCCTTTCTAACAATATTGCAAGGTTCATTGTCTCCCAAGTATACTTTACCAAAGTCCCCTGCTACATAGTTCTGAAGTAGTTTCCTATTAGCAGTGGCGTGGAAAGAAGCTCCTGAGTCGATGACCCAAGAATCAGAATCGCTATCCATAACAAGGATCAAGGCATCCTGCACGATATGAGCCTCCTGCTCACCCGCATCCTTCTTTGGTGCTTTACAGACCGAAGACATATGGCCCTCCTGGCCGCAGTTCCAACACTTCCCTTTGATGGACCTAACCTTCGAGTTCGGCCTCTTCTTCGCTGATTTCGACCGATTCCTGTTCTGGTTCTCTTTCTTCTGGCTTCTGCCTCTCTGCTCGAAACTTAGGGCTGAACCTGAACCTTCTGATTCGGACGATTTCCTTCTAACCTCCTCGGATAGAATCATGCTAACAACCTCATTCCGCTTTAACTTCTCTTTCCCCGCCGAATTGCTGATTGCTGTCACACAACCTGTCCAACTATCCGGCAACTACGATAGTAGTAGAAGGGCCTGCACTTCGTCATCGAACGTGATGTCCACGGAGATAAGTTGATCAACAATCGTGTTGAACTCGCTGAGGTGCATCGTGAAGGACCGTCCTTCTGCCATCTTGAGGTTGAAAAGAGTTTTGACTACATGCACATTGTTTGCTGCCGACGGTTGCTCGTACATCTTCGCGAGCGCTTTCATAAGTCCCACCGTCGTCTTCTCCTTCAGAATATTGTGGGCTACTGATTTGACGAGCGACAACCGGATTTGCCCTAGAGCCTTCCTATCCAGTACCTCCCAATCACCATCTGACTCCGTCGTCTTCTTTCCCTTTTCCTTGCCCAGAAGCGGGCGAGAAGTCTGAACCGTCAAACTTCTCGATCTTTGATTTGTTTTCCTCTGCCATGGCTTTCACACAAATTGCTGAACGAAGCTCTGATACCAGTTGTTGGGGATTCAAAATAATCAATCGAACTCTTGCCCTTCCGGACCTTGTGTTGAAAGTAGGAAAGTAGGAATAAAACCACAAATAAAGATCTAACTTGCAAAAAAAACAGTAAAGGAGATGAACACGCAGATTTAACGAGGTTCGACAACGTGCCTACGTCCTCGGGAGCCACACCACACAATCTCTTTATTAATTGAAGAAGAAAAATACAAGCTCTCAAACAAGGGATTAATCTCTCTGAGATTCTCTCTCTCTTTGCAGCCAAAAAGCTCTCCTTTTTGATGTCTCTAAAACCCTAAAAACGTTTGGGATATATATAGAATCCTGAAACAAAACAGATTCCCAAACAGTTTAGGAAACTGTCTGGACGATGGATCGGTCGACCGTGGAACTGTCTGCTCGTTTTCTCGTCCTTTTGATTCCAGCTTTCATCTCGAACTTTGGGTCTACACCTTAGACTAACACCGATAAGATGGGTTTTCACTGCTTGCTGACTTTTGTTCCCAGGTTTCGGTCTACACACCCAAAACCAACAGGCTGCAACACGCATTAAGGCATAGTCTCCTCAGGAGTGTTATTCTCTATGATACTGATGGAATCACTGTGATGTAAAGTTCTCAAGTTGATTGGATCTAGTTCTGTTATTTGCAGAGACATGTGAAAAAGCATGCCAATCAAGCCTAATATCCACCTAGAAACAAGTGGCAAGACTGAATGAAATAGACGTGCAACCACAGAGAGACATGGAGATAAGGGCAGACAACTGAGAATGCAAAAGATCCTCTTATCTTCTTGGGCATTCAATTTCACCCATTTGACTGTTTATGTTCCCACCAGTCACCTGTTACTTTGTAGAGATGCCCTATCTCTTGGTATAACACACAAAGTCTTCAACTTTATACAGTTTTGAGCTCAAAATCTCTCATACAGATAGAATAACATACTTTTTTTTTAAAGAGTAACAGTCATGTAAAGATGAACATGCATTCGTTTCTTAGATTGTGATCATGGATAAATATGGATGCAGCATAAGTAATCCATGTATTCGTGAAATTAATCTAATGGACATCAAATGCTTTAATCTGCTAAATGGAAACCTCAAAACAAGTGAAGCTGGAAAGTTCTGGGACCTAGATTGAGATTTGAGCAAAACATCAATAAGATTGAAGTCGGCAGCTAAAAGTTAAAATGTGAATAGGTATATAAGCTAACAGATTCAACCGCAATGCTAAATATTCTCTAAATTCAGATGTACTCAGTTCACAACAAAATTTTATATCAGTCTATAAATCATCAAAATAAATTTTCAAGAAAAATTTAACCACAGATGCAACCGAAGGAAACATAATATCCATTGAGACAAGGTTCAGACACAAAATTACCTTTCAACCAATTCTCAATGAATGCTAAAAGAGCTAAGCAATTAAACTGATTTTGGATCTAGCAGAGTGTAACATAAGAGAAGGCACTCATAACTAGATAAAACTAGGTTAAATTTACTACAATCACAAGGTAGATTGTGCACTTACCCAACCAGTTACATATGAGGTCATATTCACCAGCATACACCAACAGTTTGATGCCATCTTCAAGCAGAGCAGGAATACCAACTTCAAGATCCTTCATCCAATCTGTTATCATAGCCTCGTAGACAATGGGACTACACGATACAAATTTCCTGTTGCCGACACCAAGAGCATCTCTGACAGACTGCTGGTTTAAAAACTTATCCATGTTTGAGAAATCGTAACAGAGACTTCCTTCACATTCCTTTCGAATATCATAATACTAAAAGAAAAGAACATGCTTTAATCAGCAACTGAAGACTTTGGCAGTAAGTACCAGCAATTTATGAAAAGTTACACATCTTACGTTTATGTTTCCAGAAAGCAGAATAATGGAAGTGAAGATAGTGTTGCAAACAATATAGGATGCGGCGCATGTTATAACCCCTTTAGGACCTGCCAGATAATGGATAACAGCCATTAAAGACAACTGTGTAAAAGGTTGTCTAATATACTATCTGTGACTCGCAATACAGATAAATACATGAATGATGAATGTATCATTACGGCACAAATGAGAAATTACCACAAAGTCGAATTGCATGTTCACACAAAGGATAAATCTTATTGATTGTGTCATGGGCAGTTTGGCTAATTAGACCCATGTCAAATGCATAGTCAGCATATGCTCCATATTGAATTGCAGGATCAGTGAGGCCATTGCCTATAGCAAAACCCTACAACAAGGAAAAACTCCATACATTAAAAAGAACTCCATGAAGAATTGAAAGCAGCTATGCAGCCAAGTGGCAAACATTCTCAGACTGCTTTTGCTTGTTACGTAGGACAATGGATAATGGATTCATGTTCACCTTTAAGTTTAAATGCAGGCCTTGCTTTTCTTTGTTTCCACGACGGACCCTCTCAACAGTAGCAGGGATATAGTGTCCAGCATATGATTCACCAGCAATATAGAAGTCATTATGCAGGTAGTCTGGATGCTCTTTGAAAAATGTCTATCATCCAATATCATTTATAGAAATTAGTTGGTCACGAGCTAAACAAGTCAACCAATTTCTGGATATCAGCATGAATTCACCTGTAAAAAGTCATATATATCATTGCTTACACCCTTCTCATCATAACGAATGTCGCGTAAGTCTGTACTGTAACTAAATCCAGTACCAGTTGGCTGGTCGACATATATGAGGTTTGATACCTGAAGAACAAATGAAACATAGGTTTTAATTTTAACAAGAAAGACATACTAGTGAGTAATTCATGCATGTTTTTCAAAAAGGCAGATATAGCATGTTGCTTGTAATTTGATTGACTAGCAACTTAAACCAAAAGTAAAGAAAAAGCATTTTAATTAGTCCTGCTTTAATGATGCAACTAAGTTTGATAAAAGAAACAAATAAATTAGTCTCACTTTAATGCTGCAACTAGGGTTCATAAAAGAAACAAATAAATTAGTTTCATTGTATAAATCACCACTCCTACTAGTAACCTGCATATCATGTACACTACCAGAGAACATGTGAGGTTAAGAAGGAAACAACAATTTACTAAGTGTACAACATGGACAGAAGAATCACCATAAAAAATTAATTTAGATGAAGAAGTATTACCTTGTCCCATCCATAGTCATTCCAGATTAGTGACATATTATCAGCAATAAGGAAAGGTCCATTTTCATAAAAAAGGGCCAATTCACTGCTGCAACCAGGACCACCAGTCAGCCAAAGGACAACAGGGTCGCTGCTGCTGCCTCGTGATTCAAAGAAGAAATAGAACATTCTGCAAGAAGCAATACATTATCTCAGAATTAGAATGAAGTGGTTTGACACTCGTACACTCTATATACAGGTGGTGAAGCAAGGATCTACTTCAGAGGTCAACAATATTTTTATAACAGAAGGAAATATAATTCACAATCACCGAGTAGTTCACAAATCAATTAAGAAATATAAACCTCTTTAGCACTAGACAATTTAGATGGCTTTCATTCATCATTTAAATTTCATATGGAGGTTGAGCAAAATTGAAAGATAGAAAAAAAAATGAGCTTTACTAATTACAACTTACTTCAACATGTTACATTGAATTTGACAAAGAAACTTATGAATCACACTATGGACAGACAGTATTTACATAAGACTATGAGTTTTACATTAGAAAATACTGCAAAGAAAAGAAAACAATCAAACACATCACACATAAACAGAATTTAAACTCTGGAAGGTCTATAGATTTTTCATTGTTTTCCATTTTATTTTTTAGGATGCCATATTAGGCAAAAGTAGATCTTTTTAGGAAGTCAAAACAAATACATTTTTCTTCTGATATCAATAACTACCTTTAAGTAAAGTGTGTTGTAGAAA
>NC_033800.1:5942194-5943371 GCF_001876935.1 Asparagus officinalis | reverse complement strand
CAATCTACAGGTATGTTGACTCAAGTGACAAACACTAGTGAGTTTCCTCGGATGACATTGTCAATAGGTTTGATGATGCCAAAGTTCCTATTTTGATACGGGTGTATCTTCTCTCTTCGGGAACTTAGTGATCCTCATGGGAATTTGAGGATAAATGATTCTCATGGTAGCATGAGAATACAAGCGTGGACGGAGTCGTTGATAACGGTAAAAAGGTCGAAAGTAGGAGAAACGGCGAAAATCAGGAAGCTGGCGAAACAGCTCTGGCTAGTCGATCGAATAATCAGCACCACTCGACCAAAAACTTGCACGACCAAGGTCCAGAAACATGTATTCTGGACGGTCGACCGACGCACTATGATCGGTCGACCGATGAGCCTAGATCGGTCGACCGATTAATGTATGTCGGTCGACCGACTGGGGTTTCCTGGGCTGATCTGGATTCCTGTTTTGCACGAATCCTAATTGGGTTTGTCTTGGTTATTTACCACTTTGTCATCCACATTATTTAACCTATAAATAGGGATTGTTTAGGGTTTCTAAACATAAGAAAAAAGTTTAGTGAGGATAGAGAAGTTGTTCTTTATTCTAGAGAGATTAAGAGAGAGGTTTTGTAATCTTTTATTCTTTATAATCTAGAAAAAGTATTTTCATTCGCCAAATTGAATTGTTCTTGTGTTTGTTGTTTTCTTCTCAAAATCCATGTTTGATAATTCTGCGATCAAATGTGCTCGCATGGCCACTCGTATCATTTTTTGAATAGACAATCTAGTTGTTGGGCCTTCTAACACCACAAGGGCAGAGATAAGGTTGCAAAACTATGCCTCATTCTGATAACCTTTGATAAGGAAAATTGAACCTAGAAATGAGGCAAATGAAAAATAGAGAAGCTAGAGACATGTACAATCCAGTGTACCTAAGATGGATGGAATTGATGAGCATATCAAGAGGAAGTTACCTAAGGGTAGTGAACTCCTGAAAACAGACAGATAACAATGAATACTTTAAATGATGACCACTAGTCTTACCAAACAATGAGAAAAGGCATAGCTATTAATTTCTAGTAAACGTTGACCATTTAATTATTAGATCCTAATTACAAGTGTGTAAAATGTGTTTCTATGCCTATGATTATAGCCTTATTTCTATATTACCTCAAAAACTTGAATGCCACTAA
>NC_033800.1:5931950-5942182 GCF_001876935.1 Asparagus officinalis | reverse complement strand
TTGTTGAGAGTGGACATAACAATGAAAAAAATAAAGATATCAGTCTCGAAGATTATGAAAATGACGGATCTATCAGGAATAATGTTTGATGATTGATTCACTTGATTTGTTGTTTTTGAAGGAGCAAAGTATCATAAAATTAAGGGGTAATTGCATGTTAGTCCCTTAAATCAGTCTTAATGGCAAAATAGTCCCCTAAAACTCAATATTTTCTAGTTGGATTAAGCTTTAGCCCAACATATAAAACTACCTAAGTGCCCTTGAGTATACAATACTCTCCCAAGTAACCGAAATACCCTTGTTCCCAAATTTTTCCCGCTCTCTAAAAGGAGAAAAGGCTCTGTATTGGATTTGGGGAAGCTCCTGACAGATGGAGAAGAAGTTGGTGGGTTTGGGTTTTAGTTGGAGCGGGTTGCGAGTACAAACTTGTCATGAAACGGGTTGGTAAGGTTTTAAATGATAAGGTTAATTATATGTGGGAGTATAATAAACCATCTAATTCCGTTAAAGTTAATAGAAGTTCACTCTCATAAATAATATCACCTAAGATGAGCGATGGATTTGCAAGAAAGTTTGAAGATTTGAGGAAGTAATAAACTCATTAGACTTGAGTTTATAATATTCTTGAACTCTTCTTCCATAAGTTCTACTACTTCTCCTTGGTCAACCATCACCATGTCTTATATTTGTCCAGATGCTTGTGATGTATATGGTTGTAAACATAATAACATAAACTATTACACGTGAGTCAATTTCTCTATACTTAGGAAACGACGCGCGTTATGATATATATGGAGAACGATACATGATACACATCCCATGTGACAATTTTAATCATTAGCAGAATTTTTTTTTTTCATCTTACCCATAAACGGTAATTTGTTGTTAAATATGGGATAGCACGCATGTACTTGCCATTTGCTCACCACTCTAGCCCTTGACAAATTATAGATATCACGATTAATATGAAGTCACAAAGGCAGACCCAGAAACTTTGCTCGGTAGGGGCCAGATTGTAAGCATAGTTGCATGGAACCCGGTTCGTTCTGGTTCAGGGACGAAAACGTAAGCGTGGTACGCCACTCATTAAGAATGAGTGTAGGCTTATATAGTATGCTAGGGAATGTGGTACGTGTTGGATTTGATTCTTAAATGTAGGAATTTAAGGATTTACAAGAGTCAAATTTAAGCAATATGCTAGTTGACATTAGTAATGCTAATAAAAAGAACCTTGAGAATTATGTTGCAATCAAGGTATGCATACTTAATTTACTTAGTTTCTCATGTTTTTTTATTTTTTATTCTTTTGATGGTTTGAATTCTAAATCGAGTCGATGAAGTTGGTGAATCGGGTCGTGTTCCATCACGAACCAGGGATAATTGAACCCAGGTCGCAGTTCGCTATAGCATCCCACGTTCCCGACATCTATGATTATAAGCTACAAGTAACTAGTATATGATACTTTTAGCTAAATATTAGGAGCTTTTCATATTAGTCCCCCAAATATTTTATGTTTTATAATTAGTCCATCAAATCTTCATATTTTGAAATTAGACCCCCAAATTTTAAATATTTTAAGATTAGTCCCCTAAACCTCTTGAAGTGTTTTAAAATTAGTCCCTACAGTTAGTACTGGGTTGAAAGATTTGGGGGCTAATTTCACACGCTTTATGTATTGGGGGATTAATTTTAAAATATGAAGATATGAGTGACTAATCTCAAAGTATGACAAATTTGGGGAACTAATATCGAAAAAACTAATATTAATGATGCCAATACAAATGTGCTATGTAGAAATAAAATAGAGTCAATAGAAGTACCTAATCAAAATTCTTTACAATTGTTCCCTCCATGTCGCTCACAATTCGCGAGTAGATTCCTCTCGCGATTATAGAAGCGGAGCGAAGACCGGAAGAGGTTTTGTTTCAGAATTTGGATGAATCGATCACCAATGAGAATTTAGGTACTAGGTAAAGCATTCTGGTAAATGGTATGAGTTTGGCCCTATGCGTTTATTTTCAAAAACCTTGGCTACGGGGTCAACAATATCAAACATTGAGGGGGCAGTTTGAAAATAAGGGCCTCATATTAAATATTAATCTTACTAGGTCAGTGGGGGCAATTGCCCCCACTGCCCCCACCTTGGATCAACGATATCCGAGACTCACGCAGGGGGTAACTATCTCCCTCCTCAGGAATACTTAATTCAACTCATGCATACTTTACTACCACCATTATATTAATTACAAAACTTCCACCAATAAGTCTTAACCTTAATTGATTCCACGTTCTATCTTCAACATAATCCTTTCAAATTTTTATATACACCTCGATAACTTTATTAAATTCTAACTTACCCCTCAAGTTTTCAAAAAAAAAAAAAAAGAAATCAGCTCAAGAAACAGATAGTTACTTGGCAGCATGAGTATGCTCGAGGGTATAGTATCCAGCATGATGCCCGAGCTCCTCCACCGAAACATCGGATCCGATATGTCCCAGTACGTCAAGATTAAGCTTCTTCTCGACTATCCGAGGGCTCGAAGACGCTGCTGCCCCATCTTCGACCTCGTTATCGCCCCCGTCGAACCCCCGGAGTCCAGGGAACAAGTTGAGATCTCTGATGAGGTCGGCGGCGAATCGGCGAGGAGATCGATGGAACGATCGAGAAGGATTAGGGTTAGGGTTAGGGTTTGCGGAGGAAGCGAGGAGGAGGAGAGAGAGGGAGAAGAGAGTGACGAAGCGAGGGAAGGAGTCCATACTCGAGTTCGGGAAGTGGGAAAGTATTCAAGTGGTCGTCATCTGTTAAGTGCTTGCTGCGGTCAGTAATAAGCCCAATAAGTATGGGCTTATTACGTAAGTCGGCAACTGGACTTCGGCCCATAACAAATTTTGCAGACTGTTTTTAGGCCTTGAATAGGCTCGCTAATGGTGGGCTTAGATTGTAACTGGACTTCGGGGCCGTAATAGTAAATGGGTCAGCGGAAAAAATAAGTATGGTAATTACGTAGCAAACTGAAATGGTAATTACGTAGCAAACGGAAAGGAAAGGTAAGGAATGGAAGTGAAAAGATAAAATGTTGTTTGGGAGTTTAGTCACGGTAACAGAAGTAAATTTGTTTTACCTTTGTTTGGGAGTTCTATATTAGAGGATGGAAGTAAAGTGAATATAGTCAAAGTTACATAAATACCCTTATATATTGGATGAGAATAAATCTTGGCCATAGATTTCAGTGTGATAAAGGTATAGTTGTCTTATTACATTATAAAATTTTACACTTGTTTCCATTACTTCCTCTACCGCCCAAATTAGAGGGGAGAAAAATGGGTGCAAATTTTACACCCGTTTCCATGTTCTAACCCCTCGAAAAAACTCCCAAACGAGGTGAAAACAAAATTTCACTTTAACTTCCATTGTTTCACCTCCATCCAAACACACCACTCGCTTATATTTTTATAACGGCACTGTTTTTGTTCTTGTTTTCTCGAAAAGATAACAAATTGAAGATAATTTGGTCAGCATTTATCGTTGCTCAACTTGTTTATAATTATCATCCCTCGACTCGTCTATTAGCATTTTTCTCATATTGAGAAATACGTAAGCATAACAAATTCATGAAACTCATGATTTGCGAAGGCAATTTTTGTGATGGATTTGTTAGTCTAAGGTGTAGATCCAAAGTTCGAGACAAGAGCTGGAATAAAAAAGATTAGAAAAACACGCAGACAGATCTGCGGTCGACCGCGAACGTGCACAGGAGACTGGGAGGGCCTGGATCAGGTCGCGGTCGACCAGGCCGGTCGACCGCCAAAACCCTGTAAGTATTTTGGTCTCGGGTTTTGATTGCGGTCGACCGCGCCGGTCGACCGCCAAACTCTCTGGAATCTGATCGGTCGACCAGGCCGGTCGACCGCGAGTATTTTTGGCAGTTTCCTGTTCCTTTTGGGATTCTGTTTCAACCAGAATTCTATATATACCCCAAACGATTTTAGGGTTTGTAACAACATCAAAAAGAGAGCTTTTTGACTGCAAAGAGAGAGAGAATCTCATAGAGATTAATCCCTTGTTTGAGAGCTTGTATTTTCTTCTTCAATTAATAAAGAGATTGTGTGGTGTGGCTCCCGAGGACGTAGGCATGTTGCCGAACCTCGTTAAATCTGTGTTTTCATCTCCTTTACTGTTTTTTTGCAAGTTAGATATTTATTTGTGGTTTTATTCCTACTTTCCTACTTTCAACACAAGGTCTGGAAGGGCAAGGGTTCGATTGATTGTTTCGAATCCCCAACAACTGGTATCAGAGCTTCGTTTAGCAATTTGTGTGAAAGCCATGGCAGAGGAAAGCAAATCAAAGATCGAGAAGTTTGACGGTTCAGACTTCGCCTACTGGAAGTCACAGATGGAGGACTATCTATACCAGAAGGACTTGTATCGTCCGTTGATGGGCAAGGAAAAGGGAAAGAAGAAAGAGGAGTCAGATGGTGATTGGGAGGTACTGGATAGGAAGGCTCTAGGGCAAATCCGGTTGTCGCTCGCCAAATCAGTAGCCCACAATATTCTAAAGGAGAAGACGACGGTGGAGCTTATAGAAGCGCTCGCGAAGATGTACGAGCAACCGTCGGCAGCAAACAATGTGCATCTAGTCAAAACTCTTTTCAACCTCAAGATGGCAGAAGGACGGTCCTTCACGATGCATCTCAGCGAGTTCAACACGATTGTTGATCAACTTATCTCCGTGGACATCACGTTCGATGACGAAGTGCAGGTCCTTCTACTACTATCGCAGTTGCCGGATAGTTGGGTAGGTTGTGTGATGGCAATCAGTAATTCGGTGGGGAAAGAGAAGTTGAAGCTGAATGAGGTTGTTAGCATGATTCTATCCGAGGAGGTTAGAAGGAAATCGTCTGAATCAGAAGGTTCAGGTTCAGCCCTAAGTTTCGAGCAGAGAGGCAGAAGCCAGAAGAAAGGGAACCAGAATAGGAATCGATCGAAATCAGTAAAGAAGAGGCCGAACTCGAAGGTTAGATCCATCAAAGGGAAGTGTTGGAACTGCGGCCAGGAGGGTCATATGTCTTCGATCTGTAAAGCACCAAAGAAGGATGCGGGTGAGCAGGAGGTTCATATCGTGCAGGATGCATTGATCCTTGCTATGGATAGCGATTCTGATTCTTGGGTCATCGACTCAGGAGCCTCTTTCCATGCCACTGCTAATAGGAAACTACTTCAGAACTATATTGCAGGGGACTTTGGCAAAGTATATTTGGGGGATAATGAACCTTGCAATATTGTTGGAAAGGGCGACGTTCAGATACAGATAAAGGGCTCTAAGTGGAATTTGAAGAACGTGAGACACGTGCCGAAGCTGAAGAGGAATCTTATTTCGGTGGGACAGCTTGGAGCAGAAGACTACGTTTCGATATTCACCGGGGATTCGTGGAGAATCTCCAACGGTACGATGGTTGTTGCCCGAGGTAATAAAACGGGAACTCTCTACCTCACTTCACATGCGAGTGACACCCTCGCAATTGCAGCTGGCAAGGAGAGTACAGATTTGTGGTACAACAGGCTGGGACACATGAGCGAGAAGGGGATGAAAATTCTACATTCACAAGGAAAGCTAACCGGGATCGACACCGTGGAAGTCGGGGTTTGTGAAGACTGCATCTTTGGGAAGCAGAAGAGGGTTAGTTTTCAGAAGGGTGGAAGGCCACCTAAGGCTCAGAAGCTAGAGTTGATTCATACAGATGTATGGGGCCCAGCCAGTGTGTCTTCTTTTGGCGGTTCGAGATACTACGTCACCTTTATCGACGATCACTCGAGGAAGGTGTGTGTTTACTTCATGAAGCACAAGTCAGAGGTGTTCGAAATCTTCAAGAAGTGGAAGGCCATGGTCGAGAACGAGACAGATCTGAAGGTGAAGTGCTTGAGATCAGATAATGGTGGAGAATACGAGCTGGAGGAGTTCAAGAGGTTCTGTGCTACGAATGTGATTCGCTTAGAGAGGACTACTCCAGGGACGCCGCAGCAGAACGGCATTGCAGAGAGGATGAACAGGACCTTGACAGAGCGTGCGCGGAGCATGCGATTACATGCAGGTCTGCCTAAGACATTTTGGGCGGATGCGGTACATACGGCAGCATACCTTATTAATCACGGGCCATCAGTTCCATTAGATTTTGGGATTCCAGAGGAGGTTTGGAGTGGAAAGAAGATAAATCTCTCACACTTGCGGGTATTTGGTTGCGTGGCTTATGTTCATATCAGTGACCATGTCAGGGACAAGCTAGAAGCTAAGTCACAGAAGTGCACATTCATTGGATACGGCATTGATGAGTTCGGGTATCGCCTTTGGGATGAAAATAACAGGAAGATCATCAGGAGCCGGGATGTGATATTCAATGAGGAGGTGATGTACAAGGACAGGGACAATGCCAAGGATAGCCAAAGCAGTGGGAACAGCACTACGGATACAGGTGGATCCGAGTACATGGATTTGGAGGAACTTCCAGATGGGGACGGCGATGTCAGTTCTGACCGTAGAACGGAGGAGACTACAGGTGCAGAAACTACTACCCAGGGCGTGAAGCTTAGGAGGTCATCCAGGGTACCCAAACCAAATCCCAAATACCTCTCGTCACTTGATTATCTACTCTTAACAGATAACGGAGAGCCGGAGTGTTATGAAGAGGCAGTGCTACCTCTCGTCACTTGATTATCTACTCTTAACAGATAACGGAGAGCCGGAGTGTTATGAAGAGGCAGTGCAAGTGAGTGAATCTCAGCAGTGGAAGCATGCGATGCGGGAGGAGATGGATTCTCTACTCACTAATAAAACATGGGAGTTAGCCCAGCTACCTGCACAGAAGAAAGCCTTGCACAATAAATGGGTCTACCGGGTCAAGCAGGAGAGTGATGGAAGCAAGAGATTCAAGGCCAGATTAGTCGTGAAGGGGTTTCAACAGCGGGAAGGAGTAGACTATACAGATATATTTTCCCCTGTTATGAAACTCACAACCATCAGAGTGGTGTTGAGTTTGGTAGCTGCAGAAGACCTCTTCCTTGAGCAGTTAGATGTGAAGACTGCCTTTCTTCATGGTGACTTGGATGAAAAAATCTACATGAAGCAGCCTGTTGGCTTCTTAAAGAAGGAAAGGAAGAGATGGTGTGCAAGCTCAAGAAGAGCTTATATGGTTTGAAACAGACTCTGAGACAGTGGTATAAGAAGTTTGACAACTTCATACAGAACAATGGCTACAGAAGATGCAATTCGAATCATTGTTGTTATTTCAAAAGGTTCGAGTCCAGCTTTATTATTTTGTTATTATATGTTGATGACATGTTGGTAGCAGGACCATGTTTAGAAGAGATAAATAGTTTGAAGAGACAGCTAGCAAAGGAATTTGCAATGAAGGATCTGGGTGCAGCGAAGCAGATTCTAGGGATGTGAATCAGTAGGGATGAAGCTGAAGGGACATTGAGATTGAGCCAAGCTGAATACATTGAGAAGGTACTTCAAAGGTTCAACATGCAGAATGCTAAAGTTATTAGCACACCCCTTGGAAGTCAGTTCAAGCTATCTGAGGAGCAATCACCTAAGACAGATGCAGATAGAGAGCATATGAGTAGGGTGCCATATTCTTCGGCCATTGGGAGTCTCATGTACGCGATGGTTTGCACGAGATCGGACATCGCCCATGCAGTGGGAGTTGTGAGCAGATTTGCAAGCAATCCAGAGAAGCAGCATTGGGAGGCCGTGAAGTGGATAATGCGGTACTTGAGAGGGACAACAAACAAACCACTATGTTTCAGGAGTAAGGAATTGGTACTGCAAGGATACGTGGATGCGAACTTCGCCGGTGATCATGATACGAGGCGAAGCACCACGGGGTATGTTTATACCTTAGCGTCGACAGCAGTGAGCTGGGTCTCACGTCTGCAGAAGATTGTGACTTTGTCTACAACCGAGGCTGAGTATGTCGCGGTGACTGAAGCAAGCAAGGAGATGATCTGGTTGAACGGGTGCTTAGAAGAGTTGGATCTAAAGCAAGGGAGAGGAGTTCTTTATTGTGATAGCCAGAGCGCTATACATCTTGCCAAGAATCCAGTATATCATGCCAGAACGAAGCACATCGACGTCAAATACCATTTTATACGCTCGCTGATCGAGAACGGAAAGTTGCATTTAATGAAGATTTTGGGGAGTTAAAATCCGGCGGACATGTTGACGAAGGCAGTCGCCATTGAGAAACTGGAGTTGTGCGCAACTTCAGTTGGCATTCACGAGTAGAAGACGAAGGCGGAGCCACACTACGAGGATCGGCGAGATCGCCGGGATATTGTTGATTGAAGGAAGAATTTTTCGGGGGAAAAGATACATGCGAAGAAGGGGAGAGTTCGGGGGAACTCATTGCAGGCACTTTGGTCTCCAAGTGGGAGATTGTTAGTCTAAGGTGTAGACTCAAAGTTCGAGATAAGAGCTGGAATCAAAAAGATTAGAAAAACACGCAGACAGATCTGCGGTCGACCGGGTGGGTCGACCGCGAACGTGCACAGGAGACTGGGAGGGCCTGGATCAGGTCGCGGTCGATCGGGCCGGTCGACCGCCAAAACCCTGTAAGTATTTTGGTCTCGGGTTTTGATTGCGGTCGACTGCGCCGGTCGACCGCCAAACTCTCTGGAATCTGACCGGTCGATCGGGCCGGTCGACCGCGAATATTTTTAGCAGTTTCCTGTTCCTTTTGGGATTCTGTTTCAACCAGGATTCTATATATACCCCAAACGATTTTAGGGTTTGTAACAACATCAAAAAGAGAGCTTTTTGACTGTAAAGAGAGAGAGAATCTCAGAGAGATTAATCCCTTGTTTGAGAGCTTGTATTTTCTTCTTCAATTAATAAAGAGATTGTGTGGTGTGGCTCCCGAGGACGTAGGCACGTTGCCGAACCTCGTTAAATCTGTGTGTTCATCTCCTTTACTGTTTTTTTGCAAGTTAGATCTTTATTTGTGGTTTTATTCCTACTTTCTTACTTTCAACACAAGGTCCGGAAGGGTAAGGGTTCGATTGATTGTTTCGAATCCCCAACAGGATTGCGTAGAGGGTTTGGTTCATATTAGTTCTAAATTTTAGCAGTGAGATCATAGTCCAGGTAGGATACCCACCGATTCCGGTCTATAACATTAACGGTGTGCCAAATGAATATATCTTCTCCAAGAAGTAGTCTCAAATATTTGTGAACAAGAAGCATACGTGGATCCAAGGTGGGGGCAGTGGGGGCAATTGCCCCACTAACCTAGCAAGATTAATATTTAATATGAAGCCCTTATTTTCAAATTGCCCCTTCAATATTTGATCTTATTGACCCTGTAGGCAAGGCTTTTGAAAATAAACGCCTAGGACCAAACTCAAACCATTTACCTGAATGCTTTACCTAGTTCTCATTGATGGTCGATTCACCCAAATTCTGAAACAAAAACCCCTTCAGTCTTCGTTATGCCTCTGTAATCGAGAGAGGAATCTACTCACGAACTGTGAGCGACATGGAGGGAACAATTGTAAAGAATTTTAATTAGGTACTTCTATTGACTCTATTTTATTTCTACATAGCACATTTATATTGGCACCATTAATATTAGATTTTTTTCCGATATTAGTTCACCAAATTTGTCATACTTTGAGATTAGTTGCTCATATCTTCATATTTTAAAACTAATCCCCCAAATACATAAAGTGTGTGAAATTAGCCCCTCAAACCTTTCAACCCGGTACTAACTGTAGGGACTAATTTTAAAACACTTCAAGAGATTTAGGGGACTACTTTTAAAATATTTAAAATTTGGGGTTCTAATTTCAAAATATGAAGATTTGAGGGACTAACTATAAAACATCAAATATTTGGGGGACTAATATGAAAAGCTCCTGATATTTAGCTAAAAGTATCATATACTAGTTATTTGTAGCTTATAATCATAGACGTCGGGAACGTGGGATGCTTTAGCGAACTGTGACCAGGGTTCAGTTATCCTAGGTTCACGATGGAACACGACCCGCTTCACCAACTCCATCGACTCGATTTAGAATTCAAACCACTTAAAATTTTGAAGAAAAAAATAACTCTTTGTCAAAAGAATAAAAAATAAAAAAACATGGGAAACTAAGTAAATTAAGTATGCATTGTTTGGTTCAAAAGTCGCTGCTGTGGAATTCATTATAACTTTGTTCGATTACAACAAATTCGAA
>NC_033800.1:5930108-5930950 GCF_001876935.1 Asparagus officinalis | reverse complement strand
GTCGACCGGACCGGTCGACCGCCGCCTGTTTTTCCTGATTCTGCTGCTGATGCTGAAATTCCTTCAGTTTAAGCCATCAACAGCAATTCATACAGTCTTGTAAGCATGGGTACAAAATTTCAAAATAGCCACATACAAACCAAAATTCACAAATACAAGAAACCCGGACGATTTAGTAGTTTTCATTGTTCTAAGTATGAATTAGGCATTCCATAGACATAATAATAACTCATCCAGTTCATGACCAGTGTGTGTCATAGAAAATAGATATACACCTACCTACAGACATAGTCAGAGTCCACATTGATCAAGTGAAGTTTTGAAGGACTTCAGCCATCGAAACACATAAACAACAAATAAGAAGAGCATTCATACCATGTTTCGGAAGATTGATAATTACAGAAAGAGAAAATCTAGAAGAAACACAGTTATCGCGCCAAAGATAAAAAAAATAAAGCCGAAAGTACAACTACATATATTAGCGTGTATGAGAACATTCTTTTTATAAGGTCATTTTGAAAGCATGTATTAGCATATAAGCTTCATTGGATCTAATCAGTGTTAACCTTATTAATCAATGACATTTTGTCACATTGAATTTACTTATCAGTAACAGATTGAATGTATGGACTTAATTCATTATAAATTTACAATGTTCTACGGGGAAATGAACCTTTAGTTTTATATGGAAGACAAATAATCGACCCCATAAACTTTTTCTGCGATAAACAGGTAAAATGGATCTAGCCAATTATACATAGGTCAAGTTACAATGTTGTTGGTAGGAAATTTGATGTAAAAAGACAAAGAAAGAAAATTTGACTTGTATTCTCTCAAAATCG
>NC_033800.1:5927531-5929108 GCF_001876935.1 Asparagus officinalis | reverse complement strand
TTGGCTCGCCTTGCTGGTTCGTCAATTCTTGGATTTGTTGGTCATGCATTTCTCTCATGTTCTGCATGGACATCTGCATTTCGAACCTGAAGGTCTCCTGTTGTTTAGCCATGGCCTCTTTAAGCATCTTGGCCACTTGTTCCGCACTTATCATAAGTGCCTCGCGGGGTTGTCCCTCGCTGGATACCGTATTATCTGATGCGATCGCGGAGCTGGCATCAGATTCTTCATCTTCTGAAGGGAGTCTTGTCCGAACCCTACCATAGGTTGCTCGCTTGATGGTTCCGGACTGCAGACGGGTTATAGGCCGGGATGCTTTCAGAATCGATTCGAAATTATCCCGTGCCGATGTCCCCTTGCTGGTCATATTGGTGGTGACCCTCGGAAATTCTCCATCTTCAACCACCGTTCTTCTTCGTCGGAAACGGCTAGGCCTTGGTTTTGGTGTTTCGGTACTAAGTCTTTCGAAAACCGAAACTCTTTCAAGAACTGTCTTGATGCAGTTGCACTCAGACAATACTGCCCGAATGAGTTTGGAACAGGGGCATTGGGTCTCTAGTCCTCGAGGACTCCTCTTCCTGGTTTTTCTCGTACTTCCATCACGATAGTACAACTCGTTAGCTTGACAGTTGGAGTAACCTATCGTGTGTGAGCACGACTTCTCAGGTATAACGTTATCGTCATTAGACGCTAATGTTTCCTTCTGAGGGCCGACTGCCTTCTTCGGGCTTTCAAAAGTCACACGCCTCGAGACATGCCCTTTTGGGCGTGAGTTCTCAGCGGGCTCCTGGACTTCGATGCGCAAATTGGCGCGCACAACTGCCTTGAACTCCTTGTCGTGCTGAAGGTGGTGGCGACCCCCAGCATGTTGAGTCGTTCGGGGCTTCTTCAACAGGCCCAAACATTCTTGAACTGAAGCTTTGCCTCTCTCATCGTGAATTGGACCAAGGCGCTCCAAAATTAGCTTCTTTCTTCGGGATGATTCTGCATGATCTCCCGGAGTAGCTATGGGAATTCTCGGCGATTTAGCTTGGTTTGCCGGAGGTTGAACTTTGGTTGGAAGCTGCAAAGGTTGCTCCTTAGCCTGAATCGCCACTTCAGACTTTGGCCTCCAAACTTGGTGGGTTGGTGGCGGCTTCTTCGCCACCTCTTTCTGCAATCTCCTGCGGGCTTCCTGGACTTGAGCACGTACTTGCGCTGATAGTACGCGGCGCTTGCGAATGCGCTCATCAAGCGTCGAACGATTCCGTTTGACACGGATCCATTCGTTCGTCGGCGGCTTAGAGGAGCTGCCATCCATCGGTGGTTGAGGCTGTTTGCCTCTCCTGCTCTTCAGATCCGCGTGATAGCGGACTCCGTAGGTGGACTCCATCACCTTTGCGAGTTGCCACGCAAGGCGTTGACGTCGCCTCTGGCGGGCTCTCTTCGAGAGAGTCACAATGCCCTAAACGGTGGAGGCATCGGCGGGAGTAGGGTTGACCTGATTGGAGGTCGACGGAACTTCACCTGACGCAACTTTGGCGTCAATTGGGGTGAGAGCTTCATTGGCGTTCTGTACTTCTTCGTACCAACGAACT
>NC_033800.1:5889122-5926531 GCF_001876935.1 Asparagus officinalis | reverse complement strand
TTGATTTGGATTTTAATCCTGCAATATCAAATAATTCATAAATAACAAAATGTAATAATTACTAAATGACAATGTAGATGCTGAATGTTATTACCTGAGACCACGATTAACGTTTCGTTATCCAGTGTAATCATATTGTTTGTATTCATCCACCCAGCTCCACTTATATCTATGACAAGCCTTCATGTCACTTGAATTTTTTCTATCAAGGCATTTTTTCAAGCATGGTTAATGACATGTATATGAGTGAAAACAATCCTGAATGCTGTTTGATTTTCATCGGCTTACCATTTTATATATGCTTCTTGCCTTAAAGTTCTTGCTCTGTCTTTAGCCCCCGATCGTAATGCTATTTATCTCTGCAAGGATAAGGAATGAGCAATCATTGTGCCTATGGAAGTCAGAAGCTTATTAGCCACACCTCTTGAGTTCAACCTTGCTCCCAGGACCGTCTTTGTTATAGTCGCCCTAATTTTTTCCTCTTCTTTCATGTGACAAGTGTGCCTCCCACCATCAACGTCAGTGACGCATAACCTTCCCAACTGAATATACTAGATGTTGTTTGAAAATGATTAGTTCACTACTTGAGAACTAGTTGTGGAAATAGCAAATCCTTTAGTGGACTGCTTAACATCTCACGTATGCATATTGGATGCTGTGCTCGTTCCACCATAGGATTGACATCGTATAGTTGAGAATGGTGAGGATGTCCCATGACGAGCATGCAAGTGTAAGGTTGTGGTTAACATGCGTGAAGTTCATGTTAATCTTTAGCAGTTGGATTTGCCGGGTAGCATTAGATGAGAAGCCGCGTCTGTTTATCTGCCTGATTTGTTAGGTCATATCCTAATTATAGTATTGCCACAATGTAGACATTATTCATTAAAGATAATCTAAATCAATCATAACTCCAAAATTATTAATATTCCATGCTTTAGCAAACAACGTTAGAAAAGGAATATATGAAACGCCCCTACGTCTACATATCCAACAAATCTATATCAGCCTATATAATTAATTAACTAACATAATCGTATTATCAACGCCTATATAATTAAATAACTAATAAGAATATTTGCAAATCGTAAATACCATTATATCTACATATCCACGAAATCTTATATCAAAGCGCCTGAAACAACTATTTCAATATTCTTGCACCCTAAGTATGCACGCTGATAAAAAAACTAATTAAGGCTTTTCATTCCATGTTTAATCGGTTGAAGGACTATCAATAACAAAAACAAACTAGAGAACCCAAATCAATAATCAACAATGTACGAAACCTTGTTTCATGAGAGATCTAGACTTGTAATAAAATTTCAAAACTAGTACTTTCTACTTACTAAATGTTTAATTTCCTCATGAGCAAGCACAATGAAACGATCACATTAAAAGGGCTCCCTCTGTTGAAAATATTTTATACCATGCAGCTGCCTAGGGGAATAATTCAGAAAATCGGATATTGCCGTTGCTAACAACCCCACCGGACAGAACAGTATCCACAAAACCTACCCAAGCCAAACAAAACCCACCAGACGGAACAAACCTACCAAAGCCAACAAAGCCGGGTCGAGCGCTCTATCTATTCGAAAAGAATCGAAGAGATGAGGCGGGATCAAAGGGCGCGGGAGAAGCCGAAAACCAATATCTAGGGCCGAAGAAGTTGAGGAAGAGGTGCGACAGCCTAAATCATCAACAGAACCCCAGCCACATCATGAATCGAATAACAACGGAGAGGAGGAGCGAGAAGCTGAGGATCGGGAGAGGTGGAGAACAATTGAGGGAGTTACCGATTCTTTAGATCTAGGTGCTCCGCTGCTCGTGAAGAAATGGAATCGAAACGAATGAGAAAGGATCGCCTGTTAGCTTTTTTGAGACAATTCCTCTCCGTGAACTGGTCCTCTGAGTTTGGGTTTCCATAAAACGTCGCTACTGTTTCCGCCTTTATAGATTTGGAATCCATAAATTTTTTTCTGAGTCACAATTCCAAATTAGGATTGATAAAAGATCCAAATATTTACGTTTTTTACCATTGTGTGATCAAAATACAATCTTTATCTATAACATTGGTGTGAAAAACAAAACGCCCCTAACACTAGTCTTCTTTGATTGGCAACCCACCACAATCATTAGCCACTAATTCCATTTAATCTGCCGTGCCATTTACTCAGCAGTACTTCAGCCCAGCAGCGACCGCCAAACAGAGGGACCGCACGCTCCTCAATCCAAAACCCACACCAATATCAAACTCAACCAAAATCTAACGCGCCCACAACCCCCCCGACCCTAACCCTCACGGATCGCTAATCCTTCCAACGTCCATTCAAAACACACCCAAATCCAACGCCTCTTCATCCTCTCCCGCCAAAAACCCCCAAAACCCCGAAAACCCTATAAATCGCCCCCCCATATCGCCATCACCAGCTCCTCACCTTCAACATCTCCAGAAAACTCAAAAACTCAAAAGTCCTCAGATCTTCAATCATGTCAGGCCGCAGGCAAAGGCGCTGGAAGGGGCTGGGCAATGCGGTAAGGGCTGAGATGAGTAAGACCAATTGAGAACTGGCAAAGACTCCGATAAGTTATATAGAGTATAAACTGCCTTCTTCAAAACTCCATAAGGAGTCTACGAAAGTATTTATAAACTGTTTCTCAATCCTCGCCGACCTGGTAAAAGTTAAACTACTCGCCTGATACTCCAATAGGTATATGAGTTCTAAACTGTCTTTCCTCACTTTTGACGCGGGAAGTTCCTGGAGAATATTAAAGCTAATATTCTAAGATAAACCCGCGTTAGGTAACTGATAATAATATCCGAACCGGAGTTCCGCAGAGGAAACTGGCGGGTGGACGATTATGTAACGGGAAGTTCCCAAAACCTCAGCAATGTAATGAATTAAGATTTCCCATTCAAATTCTTACCGGTCTGTTGTACTCCAACACTCTCACTGTCTTAGAAGCTCTGGACATAAATCTTCCCAATTGCGTCAATACATTCTTACAGTTAGGACCACAGTCAAAATCCCCTCTCGATTCCTCAATGAACCGAGAGGTCCATTTCCAAATCGATGTGCCATCAAACCTTTCCTACAGTTAGGTCACCCAATACTCCTGTTTGGCCAACCTTCCTACAGTTAGGGTTCAAAAACCATAATTCACTCTCGATAACGAGAACATTCATCTTTAGTTCAGTAATTCAAACCTTCCGAACAGTTATGGTTACTGAATCTTTTTGATATCTCGAGGTGGCAGCATTTTCACTCTCAGTATTCACCTTTCCGGATTCTCGCGCGGGTGAGATCCCACCCTCGAGTTCTCCCTTCCAGTTGAAGATAGATATTAAAATTCTTCTTCTTTCATTTGTCGGCGACGATTAGAATATAAAATATCTTCTCTCCCATTTCCGGCACGTTCGTCTTCTGCCCCTAAGAGAAGACACCACTTTTTCAAATCCCAAAATCGCTGTGCCTCACACTGTACAGGGAATTTTATCCTGATATCCTTAAGTAGGGATAAGTCAACGCCTAACACGGCGTCGCCGGTTTAGTCTTTTTCCGTACAAAGAACCCCCGCCGCCCACCAGGTTCGAATTCTGCGTATTCTATCCTGATAACCTAAGCAAGGATAAGTCCTGTGCCTAACCCGCGCTGCCCAGGCTTAGTTCTTAACCGTGAAAAAGAACATCCGTCCACATTATTCAACATTTATGGCAGGTTGTTATTAGAGTGAGACACAAAATCATGCCTTACACGCATGGGAATTTCATCCTGCAATCCTAAGCAAAGGATATGCCGACGCCTGAACACGCCGTTCGCCTGGTTTAGTCTTTTACCGATTCTTGAAAAAGGACACCAGCAGTTTCGATTCTGGGGTATCTATCCCGAAAGGCCTACAGCTAGGGATAGTCAACATCTTAATACACGTTGCCGGCGCGTAGCTATTCCCGTAACTGCTGAGTAATGGCACCGCAGATTATGGATTAGTGCTAATGATTGTGGTGGGTCAATCAAAGAAGACTAGTGTTAGGGGCGGTTTGTTTCACCCAATTTATAGATAAAGATTGGTATTTGGATCACACAATGGTAAAAACGTAATATTTGGATTCTTTATCAATCCTAATTTGGAATTTGACTCAGAAAAAATTTATGGATTCCAAAATCTATAAAGGCGGAACAGTAGCGACGTTTTATGGAAACCCAAACCAGAAGTTCACGAGAGGAATTGCTCAAAAAAGCTAACAGCGATCCTTTCTCTTCGTTTTCGGATTCCATTTCTTCACGAGCACGAGCCCTAGATCTAGAATCGGTAACTCCCTCAATTGTTCTCCCACCTCTCCCCAAGCTTCTTCGCTCCTCCTCTCCCGTTGTTATTCGATTCATGATGTTGGTGGGGTTCTGTTGATGGATTTGGCTTCGCCACCTCTTCTCAATCTTCTTCGCCCTAGATATTGGTTTCGGCTTCTCCCGCGACCCTTTATCCCGCCTCATCTCTTCGATTTCTTTTTCGAAGATGAGGCTCGACGCTTTGTTGGCTTTGGTGGGTTTGTTCCGTCTGGTGGGGTTTGTTGGCTTTGGTAGGTTTTGTGGATCTGTTCTGTCCGGTGGGGTTTGTTAGCAACGGCATCGATTTCTGAATTATTCCCTTAGCAGCTGCAGGTATAAAATATTTTCACCCTTTTAATGTGATCGTTTCATTGTGCTTGCTCTGAGGAAATTAACATTAGTAGTAGAAAGTACTAGTTTTGAAATTTTATTACAAGTCTAATCTCTCATGAAACAAGGTTTTCGGTACATTGTTGATTATTGATTTTCGGTTCTCTAGTTTTTTTGTTATTATAGTCCTTCAAACGATTAAACCATGGAATGAAAACCTTAATTATGTTTTTTTTATCAGCGTGCATACTTAGGGTGCAAAATATGAAATAGTTGTTTCACTGCTTGATATAGATTCGTGGATATGTAGATATATGGTTTTACGATTTCAATATTCTTATTAGTTATTTAATTATATAGGCGTTGACAATATTCTTATTAGTTATTTAATTATATAGGCGTTGATATAGATTTGTTAGTTAATTAATTATATAGGCTGATATAGATTTGTGGATATGTAGACGTAGTTGTTAGTTAATTAATTATATAGGCTGATATAGATTTGTGGATATGTAGACGTAGGCGTTTCATATATTCCTTTTCTAACTTGTTTGCTAAATGCATGGATATTATATATTGATTTAGATTTCTTTAATAATAATGTCTACTTGTGCAATATATATTAGGTATGACTAACAATCAGGCAGATAAACAGACCGTGCCTTCTCAATCTAATGCTCCGCCAAATCCAACTGCTAAGATTAACATGAACTTCACGCATGTTCAACCACAACCTTACACTTCATCTCGTCATACATCCTCACCATTCTCACTATACGATGTCAATTATGGTGGAACGACACAGCATCCAATATCATACGTGAGCATGTTAAGCAGTCCACAAGGTTTGCTATTTCCCACAACTAGTTCTCAAAGTAGTGAACCTAATCAATTTTCACCAAACACTAGTAATTCAGTTGGGAAGGTTATCCACGACGTTGATGGTGAGGAGCACACTTCACCAATGAAAGAAGGAAAAAATTAGCCTATAACAAAACGGTCCTGGGGACAAGGTTGAACTCAAGAGGTGTGGCTAATAAGTTCTGACTTCCATAGCACAATGATGTGCTCATTCCTTATCTTGCAGGATTAGCATTAGATGGGCTAAAGCCAGACAAGAACTTTAAGGCAGAAGCTTATAAAATGGTAGCGATGAAAATCAACATGCAATTCAGGATTGTTTTCACTCATATACATGTCATTAACCACTTGAAATGCTTGAGAAACAAATTCAATGACATGAAGGCTTGTCATGATATAAGTGGAGCTGGGTGGGATGAAACAAACAATATGATTACACTGGATAAAGAAACGTTAAAATCGTGGTCTCAGGTATAACATTCAGCATCTACATTGTCATTAGTAATTAATACATTTTGTTATTTATGATTATTTGATATTGCAGGATAAATCCAAATCTAAGTTCAAAGCATACATAAAAAAACCCCTCCCTCATTTTAAAAATTTACAGGTGATCATGGGTGATGACTAAGCTAAGGGTGAATTTGTTAAGCATGTGTATGCTAACATTGGGTCTAGTAGGCCCATACCTATTCCTGATGATGATAGTAAGATTCCAGAGGAGAGTGAAACTACACCACAATCTGATGCTTGTAACAAAAAACAACCCACTAGATATAAGTCTAAGAGTAAAGACAACATGAATTCATCCTCTAACAAGAAACCTAAAAAATCAAATCGTGAAGAGGAAATGTTATGTGCCTTTGTTGACTCAGGGCCTGTTTGGTTCAATAGAGGTTAGGAATAGGATTAGGAATCCTATTTTATTTATGGATTCTAACCTAATCCATAAAAAATTTATAGACAAGTTTTAATTTTATGGAATCCTATTTTTATTGCATTCTATGTTTGTTTCACACAAAAAAAAAAAGAATCTCACTTTTATAGAAACCCTCCAATTCCTAATACCATGTTTGGTTCAAAATAAAATTTTTTTAGGGATCATCACTGTAGTAACGGCTAGCTCACTGATCAACACAAAATTGGTTCAAAATAAAATTTTTTTAGGGATCATCACTGTAGTAACGGCTAGCTCACTGATCAACACAAAACCACTGTAGCAACGGCTAGTTCCCCCAACTTCAGAATTCAAAGGACAAACACTATATTATAAGGATGAATTGCCTCGCCTAGCAAGGAGCTACACAAGCTCCAAACAAAACAGCAACAAACCCAGGAGCAAGGAGCTACACTAGCTCCAAAATGTTAGCCACAAATCAAAGTCAATGAGTTACACATGCTCAAAACAAAACAACAACCAACCTGAAGAGCTTGAGGAGCTACACACGCTCCAAATAACAGTCACAAACCCAAAGGCAAGGAGCTACACAAGCTCCAAACAAAACAACAACAAACCTAAGAGCAAGAAGCTACACCAGCTCCAAAATGTCAGCTCAAAAATCCAACGTCAATGAGCTACAGGTGATCAAAACAAACTCCGAAGAGATTGAGGAGCTACACAAGCTCCAAATAACAGTCACAAACCTAAACTCAAGGAGCTACACAAGCTCCAAACCAAACAGCAACAAACCAATGCGAATGAGGAGCTACACATGCTCCAAATAACAGCCACAAGCACAAGAGCAAGGAGCTACACAAGCTTCAAACCAAACAACAACAAACCAATGCGAATGAGGAGCTACACAAGCTCCAAATAACAGCCACAAGCACAAGAGCAAGGAGCTACACAAGCTCCAAACCAATGCCTAATATATATTGTAAGCATAGCCATATTAATATTAAAGAAATATGAAACAATATATGATATGCATGCATTTACCAAGGAATATATGAAATGACGATATTTCTCAAACAACATTAAAAAAAATCAAGCATTAAAAAAACAAATTCACCCTTGGTCTTGCTCGAATTTAAGAATTGGAGAGAATGATGGAGTTGGGGTTCTAACAGTCTCCCTTTCAACTGTTAATTTTCCTTCTTTGGTGGTAAGCTTGAAGAGCTCATCTTCAGCTGCATCAACACAAACTCCATTGATGTCGCAGATCTCGCCCTTGGGAGAGAGAGGAAGGAGAGTATGGAGCACAGGGTCAGACTTGACGAGGGATACAAATTTAGTGTAGAGAAGCTCGACCTTGTCGACCTCCTCACTGACAAAGAGGGAGAATACATCATCGGCAATAGCCTGCAACAATTCAGCTAGGTTCAAAAATCAAAATATTGACATGAATTTCACAAATCTGCAGCATCTATGAGTTTGCAATCTAGAGTGTGTATAGTCACAAGTTCTAACATGGAACCTCATAGATGTCAAACAAACTTTTTTACTACACATTGTCGTGTCTGAGATCTAAATTGAAGCACACAGAAAAACTCATCAATTTCAACATGGATGACTGTAATCAAACAACAGGACATGAACAATTTACAACACTACTAGACAATAAACATAGGACAAAACGCGACACAGGTTGAAGAATTATTCTTCTAAAGGCGGGAGAGATCTTCATATATTTAATCCAGTATGCTAACAATCAATGACCTTTATTTCTGTATGTGATAAATTGCATAAGTTATCGACCTCATCCTTTCATAAAAATTGGCATTTCTAAACAATTGCCAAGTTCACAACTTCTGATCACAAAATATAATTAAAATCACATCTTGATCGTTGATCTATGAAACATTAGCAAGGTTGAGCTCTAAATTATCAATTATAAGCACAGAAGTATAAAAAATAAAGGATTGTAAAGCAAAGTTTACGTTTCTTCGACAATCAATTTATGAGAATTTGCAAGGTTAATAATTAAGTAGCGTTCAACGATGATTCACTAAAGACCACATCTCAATAATCTAGGACTACTAACAAGATTAATCTCCAAAATCATGAATTACATCCACTGAAGTATCATAAACAAATGCTAACCTGCGCCTCTTTCGTCGTGGGCAGTGCCCCGCCCTCGAGAAACCGATCAACCGGGATATACGGCCGCCGTAGAAAGTAAGAATTGCCCTTCTTCCCAACACTAATAACAGTGTAGTGCAGCCCCAATGTCTTCAACTCGGTGATCCTCGACTCGGCCTTCTTGATGATCGCGTTATTGAAACCCCCACAGAGCCCTCGATCTCCAGTGACGACAACGAGCGCAATCTTCTTCACGGGCCTCACCTTCGTGAGGGGAACGTCGATGTCATCGGTCTGCATCTGCTCATCTTCTTCACGGGCCTCACCTTCGTGAGGGGAACGTCGATGTCATCGGTCTGCATCTGCTCGTTGATGTTGTAGAGGGCCTCGACCAGGGTTTCAGAGAAGGGGCGGCCGCTGACGACGGCCTCCTGGACTCGGAGGACCTTGGCAGCGGGGACGAGCTTCATGGCCTTAGTGATCTTCTGGGGAGCGTACCAGATATAGGGTTTCAAGTACCAGCCTCGACCACGCAAAGAAACCCAAAGGGCGGCCGGAGAAGAGAAGCGAAGAAGAGGCGCGAAGAATAGAGAGCTGAGGCGGAAGAAGAACAGTGGGGAAACCACGGCAGATCTGGCCCAATTCCTCTCAAAAACCAGATCTGGCGAAGAAGATTAAGAATCAGAATAAGAAAGAGGAGCGTTGTCAGCTTTTTGGCCCAATTCCTCTCAAACGGATAGGATTTGGGATTCCATAAATATCCACTGTTTTGAGCACTTTACGGATTAGCAATTCTGTAAATTTTTTTTGAACCAAACTCAAGAATATGATTCATTTGGAATCCTTTAATTACGAAAATGCCACTGTCAGACCCAAATACCATTCATATTCCATAAAATGTGTGAAACAAACAGGCCCTCAATGTCTTAGTCAATGAGAAACCAACACATTGTTCATTGGACTAAGCAGTTGGCTGCAGCGTTGAAGAAACATAGGAATGAATATTCTGAGGAATTTCTAGATAGGATTTTAGATTATGTATATGACAATGAACGTGAAGGTAGAAGGTTTTTCATTAAATCCAAGGAAGGTCAGCAGAGGTACATTACCAACCTGATTAACGATCAAGGTTGGTTTGTTAACTAATTTGTTGGATTTGGATTATATTTTGATGGAGCATTTTGTTGTGCGCGCGTATATGTTGTTGCGCATATATTGTTTTGATTAAATGATTTTATATTTATAAAATCCAAGTTTTATATTTATTTAAATGATTTTAATATTTATAAATTAATTACGTGTGGTGACTTTTTTTGGAATTAATCTGTTGTATTATTGATACTATGACGTATTATTTTTAAATAATATATTGTATTATTATTATTATTACATATTATTTTGTATAATACGTTATATTATTAATTACGTATTATTTATATAATTTGTTGTATTATTTTTTCTGTTGCATATCAACTGTAGTATTAGCACAACTGGTACATTTTATTATACTAATTTTTATGCACGTGCAATGCACGTGGTTAAATGTCAAAAGATTTGTGGACTAATATTAAAAAAGCCCTCTTATATCTACTCAATCATCAAAAGCTATTGACTCAACTGTAGCATATTTCTTTGAGTATATGCATGTGAATGAACTTTTTATTACCTTTTTCATACTTAAGTTTGTTCCTCTACCTCATTTTGGTATGCCGCAAAGAAAATATGATAACCTTTTTGTTAAGAGATTCTTTCCTATATATTTACATTAAACAATTTGAGATACTAAATAGAAATCCAAACTTTACATATAAAGGACTATGATATCAAACCCATTTGAACAATTAATTTATTCTTCAATAGATATAAGGTTTTCACGTGTAGCAACTAATCTAGTATCTCTATAAAATAAAATATGGGTAATTAAACCCCCAACAAGTTGAGTTTCTGACACTAAACCCCTATTACCTTTGAAACTCTCACTAAACCCCCAAAAATTCTTGGCAGAAATTTATCAAATTAACACTGTTAGTTCACGTGTGGTCAAATAACCAAACTACCCAATAATTTTTGGCAAAACTTGCTTAATAAGTATTTTTTTTAATTAATCACTAATAACTTTCTAATCTAATCTAATAAGAAAAAAAATAACAAAGGCACATACCTGTTTAATGAGATGAAAGTGCTATGAAAATTATTACAATTTATTGATCTAAAAAAGGACGAAACATACAAACATACAATATGATTAATGACCTTAAAATAAGCTAATCTAATCTAATAAGAAAAAAATAACAAAGACACACACCTATTGAGGGTGACGAAAGTGCTATGGAAATAATTATAATTTCTCGGCTTATATATATTGGTATGTTATATTGCATGTGAAAGGATAACAATTGTAAATGGAGTTCTATTTAGCTAATAATATTCAACAAGCTTAATGAGGGCTTAATTAATCTGTTTGCATATATGTTCACGGGTGCAAGATGAACAATATATATAAGGGGAATTTTTTTATTAGAGGTTAGTTAAATGGAAGCGGGATTAGATAATTGAGGTCTATGGATTAGTATTTGAGTTCCAATGGTATTTTTGTCTACCAAAATATTTTCACGAACTCGTACATATACATATAACACTGTCCATGATCAAGATATAGGATTAAAAAATACTTCTTAAAAAAAATTTTAAACGCATATATTAATTTTACATGCATATGATAATTGAATAATATACATGCGTACTAATTAAACAATCTAATCTAATCTAATAAGAAGAAAATAACAAAGACACGTACCTGTTGAAGGAGATGAAAGTGCTGTGAAAATTATTATAATTTCTTGATCTTAAAAAAGATGAAATATACAAACATACAATATAATTAATTTCCTTAAAATAATCAAATCTAACATAATAAGAAGAAAACAACAAAGGAACATACTTGTTGAAGGAGACAAATGTGCTAAGAAAATTATTGTAATTTCTTGGTTTATATATATTGGTATGTTATGTTGCATGTGAGAGGATAACAATTATAAATAGAGTTCTATTTAAATAATAATATTCAACAAACTTAATTAGGGTTTAATTAATTTGTTTGCATTTATGTTCACGGGTGCAAGATGAGCAATATATATATAAGGTATGTGGTCTTAAAGAATTCTATGATAATAGTAATTATACAATGATATAATAAACAAATCCAACTTTGAAGGGTTAAGATGCAAAAGTGGCTATAACAATTCAAAAAAAAATCTCGTTAAAGTATGAGATGATTGAATAATATACATAACAAACAAATCCAACTCCTACGTAAAAGATAAAATAAATTCATAAAGACTATTAAATTGAATTGATCTAAAATTCTCCTAACATTAGGATTAAGTAAACATGAAAATAGCTAGATATGAAGGGCTTACATGCATACAACAGTTCAAAAGAAAAATTTAAACGCATATATTAATTTTACATGCATATGATAAGTGAATAATATACATGCGTACTGATTAAACAATCTAATCTACTCTAATAAGAAGAAAATAACAAAGACACGTACCTGTTGAAGGAGATGAAAGTGCTGTGAAAATTGTTACAATTTCTTGATATTAAAAAAGATGAAATATACAAACACTAGTAGAAAATCGACCAAACTAGACGGAACAAACTAGACGGAAAAAATTTCCGTCTAGTTTGGAGCAAACTAGACAGAAAATTTTCGTCTAGTTTGTTCCGTCTAGTTTGGATCAAACTAGACGGAAAATTTCGTCTAGTTTGACAAACGAGACGGAACAGTCAAACTAGACGGAAATCCGTCTAGGTTGACTAGTCAACCTAGACGGATTTCCGTCTAGGTTGAATCAACCTAGACGGAAATCCGTCTAGGTTGACTATTCAACCTAGACGGATTTCCGTCTAGTTTGACTGTTCCGTCTCGTTTGTCAAACTAGACGAAATTTTCCGTCTAGTTTGATCCAAACTAGACGGAACAAACTAGACGGAAATTTTACCTAGACGGAATTTTCGTCTAGGTTGAGGCAACCTAGACGGAAATCCGTCTAGGTTGCCTAGGGCAAACTATTAAGTTTGCCCAGGGCAAATCAGCCGCCACTTCTCCCCCTCCCGACCCGTCCCCGACCCCTTCCTCCCTCGCCTCCTGCCGCCCTGTCCGACCCCCGCTCCTCCGGCCTTGCCCCGCCCCCCCGGCCCTCCCCCCTCCCGACCCCCCCTCCTTCGGCCCCATCCCCCTCCTCATTCCTCCCCTCCATCCCCCATCCCCGGCCTCCCCCCGCGCCCCCTCGCCCCCCCCCCCCCCGACCCCTCCTTCGGCCCCTCCCGACCCTCCTGTGCCCTCTATCCCTCCTCCGACCCCCCTCCGGCCTCCCCCCTCCTCCGGCTGGCCCCCCGGCCGCCCTCCTCCCGCTCACCCCCTCCTCACGTGCTCCCCTTCCTCACCCCTCCATCCCCCTCCCCCTCGGGCGCCCCTCCCCCCTCTTCGACAGGCCCCCCTCCGCCCCCTTCCCTGGAGCCCCCCATCCCTCCCCTTCGCAAGGTGCCCTCCCTCCCCTCGTGATCTCCCCCCCCCCTCGGAACAAGCCCCCTCTCCAATCGGCCAAGCCCCCCTCCTCCGGAACCTCCCGACCCCCCCTCCTTCGGCGGTGTCCGTTGCGGAAATCAGTTTAAAAGGTATGATTTTTCTACTGAGCTTTAGAAATTTCAATTTTATTATTAATTATTGTTGAATTTGGTTAAAAACCCTAATTATGTTGAAAAATAAACGAGTTCAATTCTGAAAATCCTAACTTAATTAAATACATGTTAATTCATTTGAACAACACTAGTTATCATTATTGAGTTTTAAACACTTATAAACCCTAACTCATTTAAGTTTCATTCGTGCTATAAGTATGTGTGATTATTTAAGTTTGTGATGTGAAAATATGTGAAATAATTTTTTGTAAAAAATAGAGTGATATATAACACATTATAAATTTTTATAATGTGTTATAATCCAATTTAGGTGAATAAAAAAATAACGTTATCCCTAGACTTCCGTCCAATAATTACATCCAATTATTTGGACTTATAATATATGATATACGACTCAGATTTGGGTAGGAGACGAAGTTTTCTCCCAAAAATGAGCGTTTATTTTATATTATAGGAATAAAAAATTGGTACTGAAATTCGTAATTATTGGATCTGTCCTTCTCGGACGGGTTAGGAATATAGTAGTGCATACATCCAACTTTGTATACTTTGTATATTTTCATTCTTGAAAGTTTTGGCAGCACCTATTCGTTGTTCTCCGTGTACAATAAGCGTATGTTGTTCTGCGTTTCGGGTTATTACTGATACGCATAATAACATCCGCACAGTGTACAGGGAGAACAGCGGGTAGGTGCTGCCGAAATTTTCAAGAAATGAAAATATACAAAGTATATGAAGTTGGATGTAAGCACTACTATATTCTTAATGGATAGAAGCCTTCCTATGACAGCCGCAAGATTAGTGTGATTAGTTTTTACGTATGTTTTATATATATTTTATGTAGATAAATATTCATATTGTTAAATGATATATGAACGTATGTTTGATGTGTGTTGAATGTATAAGAGTAATGGATGTATTAGTAGTTGTGAGACTAATCGTATTTAATAATTATATATAATTTACAGATGAGGATAATTCCTGACAAATCATGGATAGATATCCCTAGGCATCGTAGATTTCATGACACACGATACAAGGAGGGATGTGAAGCCTTCATGCGTTATGCGGAAATGAATCCGAGAAATTTAAGAAGCGGTGCTATGTACTGTCCTTGTTGTAGGTGTAGGAATTTGAAGCTGCTGAATAGAAATGATATACGGATTCACCTAATAAAATCAGGTTTTGATGAGAAATATAAATACTGGAACTGGCATGGGGAGGGTATCACTGAAGATGATGATCCAAATATGCATGTTGGTACGTCCGGTGGCCAACGAATAGATGACACAGAAACATTGTTGAATGATATTTTTCCTCGACCTACAGAATATGATGTTGATGATAATGTCGAGGATGATATTGGAGACAAAAGTGAAGATGATAACGAAGTTGAAGCCGAAGAGGTAGGAGGTGTCGCGAGTGTCGAAAATATTGATGATATGCATTCCTCCGCAGAAATAAAGCGAATAATGGAGCTACTAGAAGATAGTGAAAAGGACTTATATGAGGGATGTACCGAGTACTCCAGATTTTCATTTATGCTGAAACTCCTTCATATTAAGACACTTAGCGGTATGTCAGATAATTATTTTGAAATGCTTCTTGATTTGCTTCGGACTGTAATCCCTGGAGGAGAGAATAGCATACCCCAAACAACTTATCAAGCTGAGAAGATTGTCTCTGCTCTGGGTCTTGATTATAATAAGATTGATGCATGTCCGAATGATTGTATTTTGTACCACAAAGCCAATAAAGACCTTCAAGAGTGTCCGACATGTGGAGTTTCTAGGTGGAAACAGCGCACAAATTCTTCAACAAGGATTACAACGGAGACAGGGATAACACAGAAGAAAATTCCAGTCAAAGTGCTTCGACATTTTCCATTGGCTCCTAGATTGCGAAGATTATACATGAACAAGGAAACGGCAAAGAATATGAGGTGGCATAAGGATGATCGAGTAGACGATGGTAAATTGAGACATCCTGCTGATGCTTTAGCTTGGAAGCATGTTGATAAAATTTATCCTCGTTTTGCCGAAGATTGCAGAAATGTAAGATTGGGTCTATCAAGCGACGGATTCAATCCATTTGGGGTAATGAGCTCTGGCTGGTCTACGTGGCCAGTTGTATTAATGCCATATAATTTACCTCCATTGCTTTGTATGAAACAGCCGTTTATGATACTTTCATTACTGATACCCGGTAAGCATGCTCCGGGAAATGATATTGATGTCTACTTAGAGCCTCTAATTGATGAGCTAAAACAATTATGGTCTGAGGGTATTTTAGCATATGATGCCCATTTAAAAGAGTCGTTTAGATTACGTGCTATTCTACTATGGACGATTAATGATTTTCCAGCTTATGCTAATCTGTCAGGGTACTCTACGAAGGGCAAGTGTGCTTGTCCTGTATGTGGTCTAGAATTTGAAGCTATTCAATTACCACATAGCCGAAAGAGTTGTTATTGGTTTAATCGAAGGTGGTTGCCCTTGAGTCATAAGTACAGAAAATTATCAGCTAAGTTTGATGGTACAGTTGAGAAAAGAATGAAGCCGCGTCAACTGACAGGTACTGAGATCGTTCAATTACTTGAGGGGTTTCCAAAAGTTGTGTTTGGGAAAAAACGCTATTCTAAATTTAACACGCTCGGAGTAAGAGATTACTTAAAGTTAAAAAAGCCATTGAAGCGTAAGCGAAAGGTCCGTAAAATGCAAGTTGAGGACGAAGCTCAAACATTACCTAGAGGATGGACTAAATTTAGTATCTTCTTTCAGCTACCTTACTGGCAGAATCTAAAAATCCGACACAACTTAGATGTTATGCATATTGAGAAAAATATATGTGATAACATAGTATCAACTCTCCTACAAGATGCAAACAAGTCGAAGGATGATCTACGGGCGCGCCAAGATCTGACTGCTTTGAATATCCGAAATGATTTGCAAGCTCAAGACGTTGGCCTTAAAAAATTAAAGTTGCCTCCGTCTCGTGTTACAATGTCAAATGAGCAGATGCAACGAGTTTGTGAAATTCTCAAATCGGTAAAGTCGCCGGATGGTTACTCTGCTAACATTTCAAATAATGTCCAGGTGCAAGAGAGAAAACTCTTAGGTCTGAAGACACATGATTATCACGTTCTTCTCCATCAATTGCTCCCTGTTGCAATCCGTAACAATATGGATAAAGAAGCGTCGAAGATTATTATTGAGTATTGTGGATTTTTCAGAAAATTATGCTCTAAAGTCATAGATGTAGATGACTTTAAGAAACTTGAAGCCGATGTCCGAGTTACTCTATGCAATATGGAAGTAATATTCCCTCCTTCATTTTTTACAATTATGGTCCATCTTACCCAGCATCTTGCAAGAGAGGCTAGAATCGCCGGTCCTGTTACTTATCGTTGGATGTATCCGATTGAAAGGTAATTTACGATTTTTCTTATATTTATTAATTGTATACGCGTTTTTCAAATTACCGTGCTAATAATTAACTTTTATGATTATAAGATACTTGGGCTGCATGAAAAACAATGTTCGCAATCGAGCTCGTCCCGAGGGCTCGATAGCTGAAGGATACGTGGCTAACGAATGCTTTGTGTTTGCATCACGTTACATGCGTAAGAAGAAAACCACATCTCAAGCACCTCAAAAGGAGAGGAAGCGTGAAAAATACCCGAGATCTCTCTTAGATCAAATTCATGCATATGTGTTGGAAAACCTTGATATGTTCGAAGACTATCGAAGGTAACAAATAAAATCTGTAATATAGATGAGAAATATTCATTTTACATATAGTTTATCAATATAAACTTATATATTGTTTATATAGGCGACATCTGGAGAAGCTTAAGAATGAAACAACCGGTAGGAATGCAGCGCACAATATTCAGAAAAGACATAAGAAAGAATTTTCTGATTGGTTAAGATTTGATGTAAGTGTTTTACAATTAATTATTGAACATTCATAATATAACATCGCCTAAATATTCTCAAATTGTTTGTCTTAGGTTGAAAAATCACTTCTTGATGATACTACATTACCAGATGAAATTATTATCCATGCACAACGTCCTTATCACGAAGTGAGACGTTATAATGAGCATTTGGTGAATGGATATAAATTTCGAACATTAGAGACCGATGATAGGAGGGTAACTCAGAACAGTGGGGTCATGGGCTTGTTTGCCCAAGAATGTTTTTCAAGTATAAGAGATCAGAATCCAATTCTAGCTGACATATTATATTATGGCCAATTAGAAGATATCGTTGAGGTAATTTACGGGTTTGGTAAACCAAAACAATGTACTTACACGATGTTCAAGGTTCGGTGGTGTCCTGCAAAAAAGCAAAAGGATCATTATGGATTTACACTAGTCAATCTTCACCGAGAAGTATATACGGATGAGAAATTCATTTTCGCAGAACAAGCTGATCAGTGCTTCTATGTGAAAGATCCGAATGTCATGTCTGATTGGGTGGTTTTGTACAAGGAGCCAAGATCTGTTGTTCTTCCTAATAACAATGAAAAAAATATTGAAGAAAGTGAAGATAATTATAGTGAACCAATCGGTTCATCTGATGATGTTTGGCAAGAATTCTCTTACGCACAGAATGTGGCGCTGGATGTAGGTATGAACTATATATGTTACACCATATTATCGATTTTTATCTTATCATAATAAAAACAATAATGCATTTCATAACAACATATCTCATGAGCATGTATACAATTTTTTCTTAACGATTGTCTTTATTATATTTGCAGATGAGGAGGAGGATGAGGAGGCTCTTTGACCTGGAGGGTGATCGCTCACGGAGTATCACCCCAGGTAGTGGTGCTGATGATCCACTACCATCTCCGGATGCAGGTATAAAAATTAATTAATACTTTAACATGTTTTATAAATTTTTAGTTATCTAGCTCATAGTGTTCATTTGTTGTAGATGCTGGATATTCATCACCCGGCCCCTCTGATGCAGCACCAGAACCATCCCCCGACGCAGGTATTAAATATTTAATAATTGATAATGTTCAATTAAAATTTAATATTAATGATTCTTCTTTCTTATGTAGGTGCTACTTGGACCCCGACATATCCATCATATACATTCCATACTGACTTGCGGCCAAAGACCCAGGACTTTCTCAGTTTACCTTTACCTCCGGACTCTCATAAGTCCAAGGCTGACTCAAGGAAGTACCACCCACGTGCTGCGAGAAGGTATCAGGAAATGCTTCCTATGTTGGAGACTAGGAAAGCTGTTGCACTCGCAGCAAAAGAAAGAGAGATAGCGAATGGTAAATTATATAAATACTTTTAATTTTCACATTTGTATATTATATGATATATTATCATGTTGTTATTATTGTAGGTGCTAAGTCAGATCGCATAGAGGGATGACGTGGCGGAGGTAAGCCTAAGTCTAAACAACCGCCAAGAGGAATGAGGGCCATTATTAGGTGGAATAGTTCTAATTTACCCGTTGGTCCTTGGTCGGCCCGATTGAATGCATATATTGGGGTTCTCGTGCGTAGAGCGACCATTATCAACCCTTATTTTCATTTTCGAGAATTACCATGGACCGCATACGAGGCGATATGGACTGCGCTTATGGTAAGTGCATATTGTTTTAGATTTTCATTTATTAATAATTAGTAATTGATATTAAATTATCCTTACTAAATGTGTATGTAAATCTACAGGACTGCTTCTGCCTTGAGGACTTTGAGGGGGCTTGGAATTATGTGTTTAATGTCAAGGTTGAAGCAGTCCTCAAACAATGGAGGCATGAGATCAAACATGAAACCTATGACAGGTATGAGGAGGACTGGCAGAGGTTTTTAAACCTCGATGACCGAGTTGACGAGATTCATTTCACGGCTCTCCTCATGTATTGGGACAGCGATGCCGCCAAGGTTAGTTTCATGAAATTTAGTTTATAATTTTAAGATATTATTTCATTTTATATTTACAGAATTTTTTTTAAAGAATAAATCCACGAAGGGGTCAGAAAATAGAAGAAAGAAGCTGCATGACCATCACTTGGGCTCACACTCCTACGCCAATCTGGAGGATGTTTATTGTCAAGATACGGTATATGTCATTTAAAGATTTAAAAGATCTTAATGTTTAGTATGATTATGAAATCTCATAATTTATAATATGACAGGGGAAATCATTAATGCCGATACACTTGAGGGCCAGAGCGGCATATGGTACTTTTCGTGAACAATATAGGGGTGATGAGAGGAATCGGGATAAGATCACAAAAAATCTCGAGTTAGTGGTGAGATTTATACATATCTTGAGTAGTATTATTAATTCTATTTTGTTAACATTACGAGGAAACGAGAACACAAATAATATGGTCATTATCTTGAATTAACTATAAATTTGTGCTTTAGGAGGGATTTGAGACCGCATCCAAGGAGGCTGCATCTGTCTACATTTCGCAGGAGGAGGAACAAACCGAGCCAGACCCTCACATGCTTTCTGCAGAGGAGAACATCAATCTCACACAGAACCTGATGGGTCATAATAGGTAAGGATGGTGAAAAATCGAATCAATTTGAATACTACATACTATTTATATTTGTTTACCATTATTGAATTTGAGAGCAAAGTTTAATATTTATTTCTCCCTAATAATAGGAGAGGAAGATATCCTCTGCATGGTGTCAGAGCTTCATCTGGTATAAGCATCAGATCGTCCACAGCATCCTCCACACCATCTACATCGACGAGAGCAGCCACAAGCAGTTTCCAGGCTATGCCATTTGTCGCACGTATCTCTGCGTATCTGATTGACAAAATTGACCCGGAGCTGCATATTCAGGTGACTAATGAGATGACTAGAGTTGCGCTGACGGCGAACTCGATGGACGATCTCATGTGGTATGTTATATAATATTTAGGCGGTACTATTCCTTATAGCGCGTATGGTGGTGTCATACGGATCATTAGCTCGATTGGCGATAATTCTGGCGCTAGACAGAGTAGTGCTCAGGTACCTTATTTTTTCTTATATTTATAAATTCATTTTTATCTAATATGTTATCAAACACCACATAATGATTATTCAATTAAACATTCAGAGTGGAGATATTGGAGGGAGCAGCACCCGTTCTCGTAATCGGGATAGAGATACCCCCGCCGACGACGATGGATGAGGTTTTTTTATTTTTAATGCAATAAACAGTTTTATTTGTTATAACACTACATTTATTCATGTCGTGTATTATCTTAGTCATGTGCATTGTTAGTATATATGTTGTTGGATGTGTTTTAGACGGAACTGATTGATGTATATTTTGAAGTGGATGGTTGGATTTGTACAATGTGTTGGATTTGGTTATATAGATGTTTTTGAATGGAATTGTTATGAATTTTGATTATGATTGGATGGTTGAATGTGGCGTGTACAGTATTTTCTGGATGTATTCAAATATTAATGTAATTGTACAGGGAAACCCAAATTTTAATTATTTTTTTTCCTGAAAAAAGACAATCTAGACGGAATTCCGTCTAGATTGAATCAATCTAGACGGAAATTCCGTCTAGGTTGTAAAAATCCAACCAGACGGAATTTCCGTCTGGGTTGCCAACCCAGACGGAATTCCGTCTGGGTTGCCAACCTAGACGGAATTCTTTATTCCGTCTAGGTTGATTTGGTTGCCAACCTAGACGGAATTCTTTATTCCGTCTAGGTTGATTTCCGTCTAGATTGATCAATCTAGACAGAATTCTGTCTAGTTTGAAGCAATCTAGACGGAATTCCGTCTAGTTTGAAGCAATCTAGACGGAAGCAAAATAAACTAATCAAACTAGACGGAATTCCGTCTAGATGAACTAATCTAGACGGAATTGCAATCAACCTAGACGGAAATTTCCGTCTAGGTTGATCGTTTTTCTACTAGTGAAACATACAATATAATTAATTGCCTTAAAATAATCTAATCTAACATAATAAGAAGAAAACAACAAAGGCACATACTTGTTGAAGGAGACGAATGTGCTAAGAAAATTATTGTAATTTCTTGGTTTATATATATTGGTACGTTATGTTATATGTGAGAGGATAACAATTATAAATAGAGTTCTATTTAAATAATAATATTCAACAAACTTAATTAGGGCTTAATTAATTTGTTTGCATTTATGTTCACGGGTGCAAGATGAGCAATATATATATATAAGGTATGTGGTCGTAAAGAATTCTATGATAATAGTAACTATACAATGATATAATAAACAAATCCAACTTTGAAGGGTTAAGATGCAAAAGTGGCTATAACAATTCAAAAATAAAAAAAATGAAAAAATCTCGTCAAAGTATGAGATGATTGAATAATATACATAACAAACAAATCCAACTCCTACATAAAAGATAAAATAAATTCATAAAGACTATTAAATTGAATTGATCTAAAATTCTCCTAACATTAGGATTAAGTAAACATGAAAATAGCTAGATATGAAGGGCTTACATGCATATAACAGTTAGAAATCTCGCCAAAGTATGAAGTAATTTAATATATACATGCATAATTCATGTTCATTACATATATGATATATCCAACATGGCATGGTTTCACAATAGAAGTATTAAGTGTATGCCCTATATGTTAGTCCAAGGTGTAGACCCAAAGTCCATACACGAGCCGGAATCAAAAAGATGAAGAAACAACGAAGAAAACAACCAGACAACTCCACGGTCGACCGCGAAGGTCGACCGCGAACGTGCAAGCAAGCTGGGAGAGCCTGGATCAGATCGCGGTCGACCGTGGCGGGCGGCCGCCAAAACCCTGTAGTCAAATTGGTCTCGCGGTCGACCGCGAGACCTGACGGTCGACCGTGGCGGTCGATCGCGAGTAAATTTGGCAGTTTCCTTATGTTTTCAGGATCTGTTTTGATCTGGGATTCTTATATATATGTAACCCGGTTCTAGGGTTTGTAAGAAAAGAAAAAGAGCTTTTTGACGGCAGAGAGAGAGAATCTCAGAGAGATTAATTCCTTGTTTGAGAGCTCGTATTTTCTTCTTCAATTAATAAAAGTATTGTATGGTGTGGCTCACGAGGACGTAGGCACGTTGCCGAACCTCGTTAAATCTGTGTGTTCTCTTCTATTCTCTATTTCCTGCAAGTTTGATCTTTATTTGCGGTGATTTTCCTACTTTCCTACTTTCGAGCACAAGGTCCGGAAGGGCAAGGTTCGATTTGATTGTTTCGAGCCCCAACACTATATAGTTCCCCCACTTCTTCCTCGCCCTTTGAAACTCTTAATCTTCGGTTTACAAGAATTGTAAAGTTTTCTCTCATATCATAGCCATAACTTACGGTATGTATTTGGTTTGAATCTTGGCTTTATCAGTGCCTCAAATTTGATTGAAATTAAATTGTATTATATTTCCCCTTCTCTTAAACTAATCCTTTTCGAATTATGACAACTTTTACCATTGTTCATAGTATCCTTTCCTTTGCCAGAAATTTGGCATTGTAGTGAACTTCTTTGGGTCCTTCATAGTGATTTTCTCCGCAATGGCCCCATTTTATTGTGAAAAGGATTATAATGATGATAATCATAATGACTCAGGAGGTACAAACTTACATTGACGCTTCAAAGAAGTAATCATTGCATAAAAGAAACATTATCAATCTTAGTTATAGTCGAAATCTGGTTTAAAAGTGTCAGCACAATTATGAGCAAAATTTAAGCAATCTGTGCCCGGCGCTTCTCCTTAGTAGACTCTTAATATGCCTGTCAAGTAACACATAAACCATCAGCAAGCACTCAGATCAGAAAACAATATCAAATCATTAAGAGCATGACTCCAGACCTCATTGGGATGGAAATAAGTCCGAACTAAGAAGTGCTCAAGCCGCAAATATCTCTCAGGCTGCTCCTGTTTCATCACACCCTTCGCCTGCGTCTGCCTCAATGTCGCCCGTGCAGTATCCAACTCACGAAGCTCTATCATTTCCAACACTATCTGCCAAATAACTCGAAAATCAACGAAAAAACTCAACTTTTAACTCAAATCACAAATAACAAACCCCAAAGCTGCTACCTGTTCATAGAGATCCTCCAGTTTCTTTCTCGGGAGCTTGAGCTGAGAAACCTGAGGCAAGATAGCATCCCATCTCCCGCAGTTGATATCGGAGAAGACGCTGTTGATATCGGATACGACGTCTCGAGGCTATCGACGGTGTTGAGGGACACCTGACACTCGTTCTGCAGGGTTTGGAACGTTTGGTGCAGGGATTTCTCTTTACAAAATTGGAGGACAATCTTTATAACGCTGCCAAGAAAAGGACATGTTTTTAGGGTTTTGTTGAGGGAGAAGAAAAGGGTTTATGGTTTAAGAGGTGGAGACTTACTCTCGAGCTTCGATCTCTAGCGCTGACATTGTTGGAAAGTTGGAGAGGGGTAGAGATTTCCCTTTGTTGCTGCTGCTGCTGCTTCTTCGTTGAGCTTCGCTTGATTGAAGAGAGACGGTTTTGATTGGAGGTTAGTTAAAAGGAAGAGGGATTAGATAATTTAGGTATATGGATTAGTATTTGAGTTTCAAGGGTATATTTGTCTAAAAAAGATTTTCTCGAACTCGTGCTTTTAAAGAGAGTATGATAGATAATTATCCTATAATTATTTGATTTTAAAAATAAGTAATTATATTTTTTATTAATTATTCTTGTTTAATTGTGTAATATCAATCCTAATCTTGAGTTTGGCTCAGAAAAAAATTATGGATTCCAAAATCTATAAAGGCGGAACAGTAGCGACGTTTTATGGAAACCCAAATCAGAAGTTCACGAGAGGAATTGCTCCAAAAAGCTGACAGCGATCCTTTCTCTTCGTTTTCAGATTCCATATCTTCACGAGCACGAGCCCTAGATCTGAAATCGGCAACTCCCCCAATTCTTCTCCCGCCTCTCCCCAAGCTTCTTCGCTCCTCCTCTCCCGCTGTTCTTTGATTCATGACGTTGGTGGGGTTCGGTTGGTGGATTTGGCTTCGCCACCTCTTCTCAATCTTCTTTGCCCTAGATATTGGTTTCGGCTTCTCCCGCGACCCTTTATCCCGCCTCATCTCTTCGATTTCTTTTTTGAAGACGAGGCTCGACACTTTGTTGGTTTTGGTGGGTTTTGTGGTCTGTTCTGTCTGGTGGGGTTTGTTGGTTTTGGTGGGTTTTGTGGGTCTGTTTCGTCCGGTGGAGTTTGTTAGCAACGACATCAATTCCTGAATTATTCCCTTAGCAACTGCATGTATAAAACATTTTCGCCCATTTATGTGATCGTTTCATTGTGCTTGCTCTGATGAAATTAACATTGGTAGTAGAAAGCACAGGTTTTGATATTTTATTACATGTCTAATCTCTCATGAAACAAGGGTTTTGGTACATAGTTGATTATTGATTTTCGGTTCTTTTTATTACATGTCTAATCTCTCATGAAACAAGGGTTTTGGTACATAGTTGATTATTGATTTTCGGTTCTCTGGATTTTTTGTTATTTCTCTCATGAAACAAGGGTTTTGGTACATAGTTGATTATTGATTTTCGGTTCTCTGGATTTTTTGTTATTACAGTCCTTCAAACGATTAAACCATGGAATGAAAACCTTAATTATATTTGTTTGATCAGTGTGCATGTTTAGGGTGCAAAATATGAAATAGTTGTTTCACTGCTTGATATAGATTTGTGGATATGTAGATATATGGTTTTACGATTTCAATATTATTATTAGTTATTTAATTATATAGGCTCTGATATAGATTTGATAGTTAATTAATTATATATGTTGATATAGATTTGTGGATATGTAGATGTAGGCGTTTCATATATTCCTTTTCTAACTTGTTTGCTAAATGCATGCATATTATATATTGATTTAGATTTCTTTAATAATAATGTCTACTTGTGTAATATATATTAGGTATGGCTAACAATCAGGCGGATAAACAGACTATGCCTTCTCAATCTAATGCTCCGCCAAATCCAATTGCTAAGATTAACATGAACTTCACGCCTGTTCAGCCACAACCTTTCACTTCACCCTGTCATACATTCTCACCATTCTCACTATACAATGTTAATTATGGTGGAATGACACAACAACCAATATCATACGTAAGCATGTTAAGCAGTCCACAAGGTTTGTTATTTCCCACAACTAGTTCTCAAAGTAGTGGACCTAATCAATTTTCACCAAACACTAGTAATTCAGTTGGAAAGGTTATTCACGACGTTGATGGTGAGGAACACACTTCACCAATGAAAAACGGAAAAAATTAGCTCATAACAAAACGGTCCTGGGGACAAGGTTGAACTCAAGAGGTGTGGCTAATAAGTTTTGGTTTCCATAGCATGATGATGTGCTCATTCCTTATCTTGCAGGATTAGCATTAGATGGGCTAAAGCCAGACAAGAACTTCAAGACAGAAGCTTATAAAATGGTAGCGATGAAAATCAACATGTAATTCAGGATTGATTTCACTCATATACATGTCATTAACCACTTGAAATGTTTGAGAAACAAATTCAATGACATGAATGTTTGCCTTGATATAAGTGGAGCTGGGTGGGATGAAACAAATAATATGATTACATTGGATAACGAAACGTTGAAATCATGGTCTCAGGTATAACATTCAGCATCTACATTGTCATTAGTAATTAATACATTTTGTTATTTATGATTATTTGTTATTGCAGGACAAATCCATATCTAAGTACAAAGCATACATAAACAAACCCCTCCCTCACTTTAAAAATTTGTAGGTGATCATGGGTGATGACCAAGCTAAGGGTGAATTTGTTAGGCCTGTGTATGCTAACATTGGGTCTAGTAGGTCCATACCTATTCCTGATGATGATAGTGAGATTCCAACGGAGAGTGAAACTGCACCATAATCTGATGCTTGTAACAAAAAATAACCCACTAGATATAAGTCTAAGAGTAAAGACAACATAAATTCATCCTCTAACAAAAAATCTAAAAAATCAAATCGTGAAGAGGAAATGTTATGTGTCTTTGTTGACTCAATGTCTCAGTCAATGAGAAATCAACACATTGTTCATTGGACTGAGTAGTTAGCTGTAACGTTGAAGGAACATAGGAATGAATATTATGAGAAATTTCTGGATAGGATTTTAGATCATTTATATGACAATGAACGTGAAGCTAGAAGGTTTTTCATAAAATCCAAGGAAGGTTAGCAGAGGTACATTACCAACTTGATTAACGACTAAGGTTGGTCTGTTAACTACTTTGTTGGATTTGGATTACATTTTGATGGAACATTTTGTTGTGAGCGTGTATATGTTGTTGCGCATATATCGTTTTGTTATTTGCAAACTATTAATATTGCAATACTTCTTATTATGAAAACAATATGATGTCATGTAATTAATGAATTGATACTTTTTAACTTTTGATGATAGTCATGACCAATGAGTTCTTAATGTTGCTCATTTGCTTTTGATGACAGATGAAGCTAATTTGTTGCTCCTTTGATGTGGGTTTTGGGTTGTCAGGTGGAGCTAGTGTTGCTCCTTTTATTTGGGTTTATTACGCTTAGATTTTGAGCTTGTGTTGCTCCTACATTTGGCTTTCAGGTGGAGCTTTGGGGTTTTGGTTGTCAGGTGGAGCTTGTTTAGCTCTTTGGCTGTGGGTTTTTTTGCCATCAGGTTTGTGGAGCTTGTGTAGCTCATACGTTTGGGTTTAATTTGTCAATTTTTGAGCTTGTGTAGCTCTTGGCTTTGAGGTTTTGGCTATTAGGTGGAGCTTGTTTAGCTCTTTGGCTTTGGTTTTTTTTGTCGTCAGGTTTGTGAAGCTTGTGCAGCTCCTACGTATGAGTTTTTTGTTGTCGGTTTTTGAGCTTGTGTAGCTCATTAGCTTTGGGGTTTTGGCTGTCAGGTGGAGCTTGTTTAGCTCTTTGGCTTTGGGTTTTTTGTCAGTTTTTTCCGCTGTTGGTTTTGGTCTCAAACATTGGGGTTATGTTGCTATCGGTTGACATGTGGCTGGAGCATGATGTGCTTCATAATTGATATTTGGCAATGATGATGATTAGCGTTTACTGAGAATGCGTTCTAACTTACAGTGTTTATTATATTCAAATGAGTCAAAATGTGATGAGATTGCAGCCTACATTGAATTGACAATGTCTAGGCGAGGCAATCCATCATTAGAATACAATTTGTAATAAACCTGTAAGTTATAGGTGAGACATTCAATCTAGGCGAGGCAATCCATCATTAGAATACAATTTGTAATAAACCTGTAAGTTATAGGTGAGACATTCAATTTTGACAAGTTGATCTATTACTGTGATACAATTTGTAATAAACCTGTAAGTTATAGGTGAGACATTCAATTTTGACAAGTTGATCTATTACTGTGCCATACAATATCAACTAGAATTTGTACTCAATTCCAATAACAGTTTTCATTATAATATCAATAGTTTTTACAAGTACAAGTACATGACATGTGGTTTATAATAATTAAAATAATACAAAAAGTTGCTAATAAAATTGCTGAAAATTTCCAAGCTAATATTTGATTTTCAACAAGCCAAAATTCTTTCTTCATCCTCTTTGATTTCAAAAAATATTTATCTCCGTACCTATTTTCACATATTGGTTTCCTTGGTTGCTTATTTCTCCTCTTTCATCAGCCCATTCTATCTCCGTACCTATTTTCACATATTGGTTTCCTTGGTTGCTTATTTCTCCTCTTTCATCAGCCCATTCAAAAAAAAATTATTCTTTATTTGGGAATTTTGCACACCCCCAATAACACATTTTCTTATTTTTACCATTCTTGCACACCTTCATGGGTGTTCAGAGATTGCAGTCGCAACAAACTTCATAATTTTGGAGGCATTCTTCTGATATCATATTGATGTTGGGGAGGCAAATTGTAAACAATGAGAATTTATAAATTGGTAAGAATGAAGAATGCATTGGAAAATAAGCCCTCAAGCTAAATTTATAGCATCTAAGGCCTTGGAACTAGCCGTTGCTATAGTGTTTCAGATTTGAATATTGAGCTAGTCGTTGCTACAATGAGAATATATATACTATTTTTCCTCTCCCTCTTCTCCTCCTGTTCACGTTTCAGCCGCCGCCCCCGAATTTTCTGTCTTCCCCTTGCTTCTCTCTCGCACTCGTTTCTCTTCCGCCAAGAAGCACCACCGCCCTGTACCGCCTCCCCCACACCCCTAATGCGCAGCCGTCGGCTTCCACCAACGCCGCACCCTGCGATCGCCGGCTCCATCCCCAGATCCGAGCCCCAACTCGCAGCTTACATCAACATCTCGGACCTCACGTCTAGCCCCCTCTCTCCGACCCGACCTGTTCGGGCCCCCCGTTGACGATGGGACTCCGCAGCATCCATCCCGATGACTACGCGACGGCCTCAACGCTGCCCTTTCCCCCAGATCCGAGCCACCCCGAGCCGCGTGTTCGACGCCCACTGCAGCAGCCCTTCCCATGTCGCCTCCAGCGTCGCGCCATCGAAGCTGCCCTACACCATCCTTCGCTAGGCCACCTAGCCCGATAGGCCCTCGTCTCCTCATGAACGTCAAATGCCGCAGCCCCGCGCCCACACACTCTCCGACGTTGTCGCCTCCCTCCTGTAGAGCATAGCCGACTCCGCGCTCCCACTCGCCTGAGATCAAATCCGCACCGTCGACGCCGCGCACAACCGCTTATCTCCGTTGCCTCACCATAGCCTCACACGTCAACGTCGAACCGTTCAATGTACCAAGGCAAGATCCCGATATTCTTTGACTCATTGTTCTAATTTTTAGATATTATGAATTAATTATATGCTTCAATTTGACTGATTTGATTATGTTACTGTATGAATATTGTGATAACTGTGTGGGCTTGTTGATGATCATATTGATAATGATGTTATGATAAGTAATTTAAAGGAATAAGTATTTTGTGTAAAAGTGGTTATTTGAGATGTTTTTAAAAAAAAGAATATATTTAAAGGTTATTTTTAGAATTATTATGATGATAAAATAGATTATTTGGAAAAGGAGCTGGTTTTGAATAATTATTAAAATAGATAATTTAAAATAATTTATTTTGAAAAAATGGGTTATTTAAATTATTAAACTATTTTGAGAAAAGATTATTTTAGAATAGTTATTACGAATTAAATGAATTTATTTTTTAAATTATTAAACTATTTTGAGAAAAGATTATTTTAGAATAGTTATTACGAATTAAATGAATTTATTTCGGTAGCGGAATCATTTTTGGATAATTATATTAATTAAAATAAATTTATTTTAGAACAAAATCATTTAGAAATTTTTTAATAATTTAAAAGGAATTATTTTGGAAACAGAATCATTTTTTATAATTATAATGATTTAAAGGAATTTATTTGCAAAAAGAATTATTTATTTTGGATTTTAGATTATTTTATGATTTTGTGTTGGTAGTTGTAGACTATGACATTTCACGTGCAAAACTATCATGGGTTTTGATTTCATTTTTAACCGTAGTCATATTGAATATTATTTAGCTGCTGATAAGTTGTATGAGTAGTTAGGATTGAAAAACAAGATATTGATAAAACGAGACTGCATGCATGTTTTTTACCGTTCATGATTACATTTCATGTTTTGCGATCATTTTAATATATTTGACATGTCTGTTTTTATTGTTCTTGGTTGTGTTGAGAACCCTTAGTAGTTCATGATTTTGTGACCTCGTACGTTATGAACAGACTTAGTAACATATGTGGGTGTGTCGACTGAATTTAGGTGGTGAACCAGAGATAGTGTGGATTATGTTTGGCTTAGAAAATACAAAAGAGTTGGGATGAGAAAGTCATGGTTCATATGATCGGATAAGGCTGTTGATGTATCTTCCAGACTCGCACCAGTGAACTGTTTCGCACTGCGATTAGTTTGTTGGTCCAAGTGAACCGTTTCGCACTTGGTCAATGAAATCATTTGGTCACCCGAGTTTTGTTTGAGTTCGAACCAGACCGAAATCGGATTGTGTGTAGTCCTCTCATCGAACCGTTTCGTAGGTTTGGATGCACGTAAGGGATTTGTGAACAGTCAGTAACCGATGATAAGAGCGTTGACTCTGTGTGAGATGTGGACCAGTGACATGTTATAGAATGGCTAGTTACATGACCTTGTTACTTAAGGTGATTATGGATTCTTGTGAGATGTAGGCTAGGTATATTTCTTTTCATACATATATCAGGGTTAATATTTAATTATCTACAATTTAAGACATGTGGTATATACATGAGAGTTTCCTTGTTTGGATTATTTCACTCTACGTACTACGTCTCGAGTTATAGATTTTTAAGTATTAATTCCATCTAGTGTATGACTCTGTTACTTGGATGATTTGTCTAATCGCTACCTGCATGACCTAGTTACCCGATCGATTTTGGATTCTTCTGATTATTATATTCTAGTAGTGAATTATATTTAGATTATTAGTATTCCAGTTGCATGTTATATTATTATTATTATTGTTATTGCTTTGGTTTTTCGATCGTTCTATCCTTCCTTGTGGGATCTTGTCATGTGTCATACATGTTGACGTACGTCTGTTTTTGTGACGTCCCTGGGTTCACGCAAGGCTGCAGTCCAAGGTAAAATCAGAAATATCAAACTTGCCATGCGTCACACCGTGCAATAACATGTTTCACCATCACAATTACTATCTCTCTAGTGGAATCAACTACAGGTGTAGGTACAAAGCAAGTAAAAGATTATACAACAGATAAATGATAAAATGATAGAACTCAAATTAATACATCTTATCAACCAAACAAGCTAGAATACATAGTCAATGTCGGAAATAAATACTAACAATTTGGTGATCTCAACATGTCTCAAGTACACAATGTTTGATAAGAAGTAAATAAGGCACACAACCTTTACAACTCTAGAATAAACTCTCATGTCTAAATAAAACAGTCTACAGTGAAGCTCCAATAATATAATAATATCTATAAAAAAATAGGTGCTATTGAGTATCGCCCTCAACCTGCGACTCTTCGGGCTCCAGGCTCGTTACCTGAAAAGGGGGAGGGACAACGAGCGTCAAAGCACTAGCGAGCAACATCACAACCAACCCCAAGGGAAAGGGCTCGTTGTATAAGAAAATACAGATTTATACATAGAATAATCATATCATTACTCCTAACAAATAAAGGGTTTTAGTATTTAGGAAACTACAACACGAGCGTAGGTACGTCGAGTGAAATAATCCAAACAAGGAAACCCTCATGTATATACCTTATATCTCAAATTGTAAACCCATAAATACTGAACTCAAAGTCTAATACAAGAACAATAAAGAAAAAAGACAACCTATTACAATACGTAAAACAAATGTCATGTCGGAACCACATAAGTGTCATGTCCAACCTAAGTAGCTATTATGTCTCAACTTCATATAATCATGTCATGTCCTGATTCAGCTAAGTGTCATGCTCGTGGTCTAACCAATATCCAACACATGGATTGATTTGTGAATGTCCAACACGAGGACTAAAATGGATTATAGTCCAACACGAGGACTGTGTATATAAAACATGGAATGCTAATGTTAAAGATATACACTCGAATATATATATACACTATATATATATACACTATATATATACACACAGCAGGTGGTTAAACAGGAAAATAAATAAATCACTCGTCAGTCGACTCATGGTCGACTTGGGTCATCAGTCGACTCATGGTCGACTAGGATCACTGGTCGACTCATGGTCGACCGAAAGAAGAGAACTGGAGCCCGACAGTCGACTCACGGTCAACTGGGGTCATCAGTCGACTCACAGTCGACTGAACAGAGGGGTTTTCCCTGTTCGTGCATGCTGTGTTTATTTTTACGAAAATTCATCTAAAATCAATTTCATCAAACCCAAACAATATATTATTAATTCTAAACATATGAGATAGTGTAAAATTCGTATAAAACATGGAAAACGAAAATCTTGCATGTTAGATCTAACATTAAATCCCTAACCATGTATGAGAGCAATTAATCAAAATAAAAACTCATTTTTATTTTTTTTAAATAAATTCCCAGATCTGGGTTTCATCAAAGATTCGTTAGTGAGGATATAGAGATCTGAAACACATGATTTTTAGCATCTACACTAATAAGAACATCGATTTATACTTGAAAATAATTCTTAGGCTCAATAAACTTCTTGAAAAACATTTAGAAACTCTTAAAAACGTGGGAGAGGGATTGGACGAGATGCTACTCGCCTCTGGTGTGTTGAACAACGCCTGGATCCGCGAGAGAACGACTCCCTTCGTTGCAAACCACAACAAGATGCTGAAAATCCACGAAAATCTCCCAAAAACGCCCAAAATCCGAAGCTAGGGTTTTAGAGGGGAAAAGGGCTAGGGTTTCTAGGGAGGACTGATGAAAAGGTGTCTTTCACGGGTAGAAAGAGATAAATACCAACAGTTAAAACCCGACCAGAAATCCCAAACAAACCCGAACTGAGAAACCTGAAATCAGTCATCAGTCGACTCACGGTCGATCGAATCCATCAGTCGACTCGCAGTCGATTGAACATCCTACATTTCTGCCTGTGCATGATTTGCAAATTTGCAAAACTCAACCTCAAACCTGATGCATATATACATTCACATAAACTCAAAACACTAGTTATCATACACAACCATGACATAAAGACATTTATCATAAATAAACATTATTTTTCACTAATAATCATATATATAAATTATCAAAATGTACGGGGTTTTACAGTTTTCTCTAGAGTACGTCAGACTTAGAGAAAGAATAGATCTATCTTAGAGATGTGTCAGAGCCAGGATATCCTCAACAGGATTGCCTTGCAGATAGAGTTAAAAAATAGGCCGAAATCCAGTTATCTCTTCTTAGTTGATGGTCTTAGTTTATCCTTTGTAGCATTTCCTTTTCTGCTTGATCACAGTATTTTATATTATCCAGTATTTCATTCAAATAGTTTTGTATAAGGGCATGTTGACCCGAATATTATGTCTTGGATGATATTCACTTGTGATATGGATTATTTTATTTTGTGTTGTTCATTATATTTTTGCTGATTGTGATCGGGGACCTGTAACTTCGCATTGTATTTAATTCTTGACGCTTAGTGTATTAGGTTGAGGAGAAATGTATTTATTTTCCTTGATCTAATACGTCGCGGGCTTGTTCACGTTCTGATTCCCTGTATTTTGGGAAGCAGGGGTGGCAGCTTTTTTTTGGTGGCCCATGCAGGTCATGGTCCCGGTCCCGAGTTCCTTCTAGTGAGAATATAATGGACATTTTAGACGCATATCATGATTTTATCTGTGAGACTATTCTTGAGCCCTTATCCTATTTTCTTGATAGATTTCGTTTCGTCCCTATTTTATCACTCTTTGACTCCGGAGTTTTCCATGGTTCTTGTCGCATCACTTCGCGACTACACGCTCTCTTCCTATAATTCATCTTTCCTCGTATCGGTCGTTATTATGTGTTATTATTTTTACAACTATGTTCTCGTATCGCGTTGTGGAGTTGCCGTTGGAGATCTCGCTTTCCTCGTGTGGTTAGGAGACCGTGTTGGAATTCTGTCTAAGGTTCAGTTGGTTAATTTCTTAATTTCTATGAAAGATTAAATCTTTCTTTACAATTTGGAGTGATTTGCAATGGGAGAAGAAGCTGGTGAAAGCAGCAAGACGATGGCGGGTATAGTTCAGATTGGATTTCAAAACACTAAGATTAGTATGGTAAAGTATGACAAAAAAATCAATTTTGGTTTGTAGATAAGCGACGTACAGGACGCTCTTAATACTCAAATTTTGGAAAAGACCATTATAGTCTTTGTGAGGCCACCGAAATACGATGAGGCAATATGAGATAAGATGAATAGGAACGCTTGTGGGATGATCATGTCTTGTTTGGAATAAAAGCTAAAATAAAATGTGATTAGAGTGACGTCTGCGATGAAGATGTGGGGGATTCTTAACAACAAGTACCTTACGAAGAATGTTGAGAATCGGTTGTATTTGCTGTGGAGATTATTCCGCTTACAGATGTCTAGGGGCACCTCACTTGCGACTCATGTGAACAACTACACAAAGTTATTGTCAGACTTGTCAAACGTGAATGAGAAGATAACAAATGAGTACACGGCAATTATCTTTTTAGGCTCCTTACCCGATGAGGAGTATGATACATTCGTGCTCACTTTGTTGAACGGGAGATCTTTCATCACCTACAGTGAAGTGACCAACGAATTGACGAGCTACGATTTGAGGAGAAAGGACAAATAGACTTCCCGTGTTAGTACTTCAGGAGAGGTCTTGTCGACGAGAGATAGAAGTCTATTCGAGAGTTCTTAATAGAACATGTCAAAGTCAAAGGGCCACCACCAGTTAGCGAAGAACCAGTATGCGTTCTGCAAAGAACGAGGACATTGGAAAAGAGATTGTCTGAAGCTCAAAGAGAAAGAGAATAACAAAAAGAAGGGCCCAAAGGCCAATGAGGTGAACATCGCGAGAGGTGATGATTCTGATGATTCGTGCTTTTCTCTATTGATTACTCCAGAGGTGAATCGTGTGGATGCATCTGATTGGATGCTTTATTTTGATGCTATTTAACATGTGACTACCCGGCAAAATTGGTTTGCGTCGTTGATGCAGAAAATTAATAGGTTGGTGGTTTCAGAATAATTCTAGTTTCTCAAAATCTCGACATTAGACTTAATAGCGCCAATTTTTGACGTATGATCCGACCAGAGATAATCCAAACCTCCAGTTCAAAACTAATGCGGATCCTATCAAAACCTACCACGCGGGGCGAGAGAGCCGTTCAGATGGGAATCACTTAGATAGTTAGGATATTTCCACTCATGCAAAACTAATCTAAGTTAATTCTCAAGTTAACTAGACTTCGATTAGATATAGGTTTTCAATATTTACAGCCTTTTTCATATATATATATATATACCCCTCAAATTATTTGTATTTTTAAATTTTTCCTCCAAATAACGGTAATTTCAGATTTGCCCCTCAAATTGTTTGCTTCCTCTAATTGAGCCCCCCAAGTAACAGAGAATATTCTATCAAAGTAGTGAAAGATTTTTTAAAATGGTCCACTTTATCCTAATATAACATAGAGATCTAAATTAAAATTCCCTATTTGATTTGATAAGAACGATGGCTTCAAAAAGTGCTAAATACCCATATTGGTATTTTAGTTCAACCTCATTTGCTAAGAAGATATTTTAAATAAAAAAAATCGGCATTAAGATATTTTAATTGATTAAAATTACCAATTAGGTCCTAATTCTCGTCGGCGACCACTTTTCCGGCGAGAACTCGTCACGTGCGTGACACGTGATGACTTAATCTGTATAAATACTCATATTGGTATTTTAATTCAACTCAATTTACCAAGAAGGTATTTTAAATAAAAAATCGGCGTTAAGACATTTTAATTGATTAAAATTACCAATTAGATCTTTTTGCTTGTCGGCGACAACTTTTCCGGCAAGAACTGGTCACGTGCATTTTAATTCAACCGGTTTTCTGACGTGGTAGTTGCAGGAAGAATAAGAGTCGATGCATTTTAAAATCTCCCATTTCTAAAATTGGTAAAAAAATTAGCGAAAAATTCGTGGAGAAATTACCGTATAAATAGAACATCTTTCTCTTGCATCAATCCATGGTCGCGCCGGCGGCAATCTAGTCTGCAGTGATCTTCGTCTTCTCACTCTCTTCTCTCCGAATTCCCATGTCGTTTTCTTCTAGAAGTTCCTGGAATCGGGGGTTTTGGTTGCTTCTGTTAGCGGTAAAGGTAAGATAATTGAGTTGGATCTGAGATCTGGAGTGAATGCGTGGAAGTTTGATCTTTGTTTTGAAATTTTTAGGGTTCAGGTTGGTTCGTTTTGGACTTAAATTGTGATTAAGCCACATCAGCAGCTAAAACCGAGCCACATCAGCAAACCGAGCCACATCATCAGCTAAAACACAGATTAAGTCATCGCATGCCACATACGTGACGAGTTCTCACCGGAAAAGTGATCGCCGACGAGAAAAAAGACCTAATTGATAATTTTAATCAATTAAAATGCTTTAATGCCGATTTTTTATTTAAAATACCTTCTTGGCAAATAGGGTTAAATTAAAATACCAATATGGGTATTTATACAGATTAAGTCATCACGTGCCACGCACGTGACAAGTTCTCACCGGAAAAGTGATCGCCGACGAGAAAAAAAGACCTAATTGGTAATTTTAATCAATTAAAATGCCTTAACGCCGATTTTTTTATTTAAAATACCTTCTTGACAAATAGGGTTGAATTATAATACCAATATGGGTATTTAGCCCTTCAAAAAGCAACATCTTGTAAACACGATGGCTTTAAGAAGCAACACCAACCTCTTCATGATGCAACCTCAATCCTTCACAATCCAAATAGCAATCTTACCAAAAAAAAGGTGCAGATCACGCCTCACAATGAGGTGCTCTAATAGGATAGCTACTCTTTGCAATCAATTTTCATGCGTATGATCACCAGCGTTGCTTCAATTTTTAAATTTAAGTATGTATATTAATATATCAAACGGTAAATTTGGCATCTTTCTCCATCACTCAAGTTTGAGGGTAAAATTGAAGGAAGTAAACAATTTGGGGGATAAATATACAATTATAAGCGATTTTGAGGGGCAAATTTTTTTAAAAAACCAACAATTTGTCAAAATGCATGAACCCTCGTATTAAAAGGAATCAGGTAGAAATGAGAGAAGAAAACTCCTCCGAGATAAATCACCCAAAAATATACAATTATAAGCGATTTTTAGGGGTAAATTTTTAAGCAATCAATGCGTGAGCAGAGTAGAAAAGCATTGCAAAAATATTGATTTAGCGCAAACTCTAGGTGCTGAAACCACAATCAATGCCTGATTACATTGAACGTACGCCCAGCCGAGTCCAGAAAAAAGATACCACTTGACATTAAATTAAATAAGACAACGACATTTCTAAGCAATTTAAGAAGCCTGAATTTGTTACAATTTTCGCCTAATCTTTTTTTTTTTTTAGCCCCCGAACCCATACAGAGTCCTCCCCTGCCTCTTCAGCGCGTAGACGACGTCCATCGCCGTC
>NC_033800.1:5834800-5888122 GCF_001876935.1 Asparagus officinalis | reverse complement strand
GATTGTAACTCCTATTGTCAGGACTTGTTTGGATCAGCTATCCATTGTGATTTTTAGACAGCCTACAAATGTATATACATCAAATATCATCAACTAAATCTTATCCTATCTAGTTAAATTCATGTAATTTTACATCTACTAAATCCTGAAATAATTTGATAAATCCTATCCACTAACAGATTCAAAGCAGGTTCACGTACGTCCGCATTAATTTTCACAATGTATCTGTTACATTCCTTGAACTTGTTATATTTTCATAACGATCGAGAGACTATTTATGATAAATTCATCTCCATTTCTTTAAATTTATACACTCAAGATCAGTGAATGTTTAGTCGAAGATATGCTTCTCCTCTTCACCTCTGTATATAAAGTCACTATCGAACACCAAGGCGTACTCAATCATATCATCACCATTGAGCTATACATATCATCTATTATCTGGGTGTTCTATCAAATCCAAGAGTCGAAACTTAATAACCATGAGTACCAGCTGTACCAGAAACGAGCTAATTAATACCGCAAAAAAACAGGATTATTGCGAAGTATACAGTGAGAGGCGAGAAAGTAATGAAAACATTTTCTCAAGAGCAACAATCATTAAAAAAACTAGTCTTGTACCCGCGCAATGCTACAGGATTTATTTATGGAGAAAAAAATGATTCTAGATATAATTATTTATTAACAAATATAAGAACAGTTTTTATTGTCGAGACAATCCTCTTGCCATAATTGTTTTCTTTTAGCCACTAGTACTTAATTTATGATTTAAATTTATTAAATAAATTATATTCATAATAATGAAGAGCAAAGAAGAATGAACAAAGAGAACTAAAGCGAAATAAATTTCCCAATTTAAAAAATACATGATAGTTTGAAATCAATTTACTTTCAACTCCATGGTATAATTTCTAAGAGTAGAAAGCTTCCCTCCGCCGTAGAAATAGAGAAGGGAACCAATGTAGGCTGTTTAAAAATCAAAATAGATAGCTAATCCCCCATCAAACACCGATGATGGAAGTTACAATCTGACGACTTCTAAAAGACTATAATTCGAAGACTTTCACGTAGATCGATGAAGGTTACAATCTGAAGACCTTTACAACAACTGATGAAAGCTCTAATCAACAGCCTTCATAATCAACATCGAGAGTTACAATCTGACGACTCTCATATTCTCAAGGAGCCAAGATGAAGATTACAAGACAATGATCTTTGCAACGCTATGACAAAAGATATTACTTGTTGATAATCTCTTCGAAGCAAGACGCGGAACTCATCACCGCGCTCTAAGACCAAAACACAGAGGTCATCCCCGCGCATCAACACCAAAACGCGGAGGTCCTCCCCGTGTGTCAACATTAAAATGCTGGGGTCGGACCCACGTTGCAACATTAAAACGCTGGGATCGGACCCACGTTGCAACATCAAAACGTCGGAGTCGAACCTGCGTTGCAACATCAAAACGCTAGGGTCAGACCCGCGTTTTTGTGTTTGACTGGTTCAAACAGAACCTGAACGGTTTTAAAACCGTATCTCCACTTAATGGGGACGGTTACACCCCTTAAACCCGTGAACAGTTCCAAAACTGTTTCCCATGATTGGAAGGCGGTTACACCCCACTTAGGAGTGATTTAAAGGGTAGTTACACCCCCTTAATCCTCTATAAATAACTGAAAATCAATTCAGTTCAGGGGTTCGATCAGAGGGGATTTGGCTCTCGGTTGGGCAGCAGCAGAAGAGATCCTTGGGCAGGCTTTGGAGGAGATCGGCTGGAGAGAGATACTTGGCAATAAGAAGATCTTGAAGCATCCTTGAGCAACAGCTTTCATCCTTGGCTTATCAACCGAACTTTCAGTTCAAATCAACTCTTTTACAGAGTTCTTCTAAACTCGTTCAGAGTTCTAAAACTTACCACGTAAGTTCTCCACAACGTCAAATCGTGAGGAGAGGACATCGTTCCAGTGAAGCAAAACGTCGGATCGTCAACGGAGAGCAAACTCGACGCGAGCATTCGAGGGAGGCACTCCATCGCTACCGTAAAGAACCCAGTTTTAAACAAAGAGGAGAATCAAATTCATTCTCCTCTCTTTTGTAATCAGGAAATCCAAATTGTAATCAATTTTGAGAGGATACAAGTCAATTTTTTTCACTGTCTTTTTACTATAAGTTTTCCCATAAACAAAACAAAAGATGACGACTCTGTTGGGGAATAGCTTCTCTGATGAAGAAGTGGTAGCGCAATCTGATGTTTATCTCACTGGAACAATCGTCGAAACTCTCGTGATAGAGTTTGATCAAGCCAAGTTTGAGGAGGCTATCTCCTACGGATCTCTTAGCCCCAAGGTTATGCGCAAGATCCACAAAGTCTCCAAGGAGACTAAATCTCTAACTGTTGCTGGAGTGCCGAAGAAAGTCCTCTCATTCGGCCAAAATTCATCAAACAGCCCCTCCTCTGAAGGACTAGGCTCTGCCTCTGCCAAACTCGTTCAACGAGTTGAAAACTCCACACCCGCGTCAACACGACGTGTCATGGGTGGTAAAAGGCCTACGACGGAGATAGATCCAATCAACGCTGATGATGCCCCTGCAAAAGCCTTAAAACAGGCCAAGAAGAACGCTGCTCGTTGAAGAAGGTCTCAGCGACGAGCACAACTCCGAGAAAGTCGATCCTCCAACCAACGCGAACTTCGCGTTCGTAAGTTTAAACGCGACCCTGAGCTCCGCGTTTCTACTTTAGAACACAAGCCTCATATTTATGAGCCCAAACATGAGCTTCGCGAGAACCAGACTGAACGCGGCCCCTCAATGGCGCGTTTTACAGCCAAAACGCGGACCTCAAGTCTACGTTGAAAGCGAACTTCAGCTTTGCGTTTCCCAGTAAAAACGTGACCTTCGCGTCGACACTGAAGAACGTGACCCTCGCGTTGCCAAACCAAAATGCAGACCTCACGTTTCAAGTGCCAAACACGACCTTCGCGTCCCAAGTGCCAAATCCAATACCGAGCCTGGTGTATACCGTGGAGCTTCGGGGCGCTGCCTCGAACCCCGCCGGGGGGGTATTCCATCCCCGAATACTCTACGTAGCGAGACCCCCGAATACTCTACGTCGCGCGACTAGATTGAGAGGCGGATATAAGAAGTTCATGGATCCAAGACATCTAAACCAGATTCATGTCCACCAAGAGCCAGTCCTGTCCAATCATAGACTGGGGGTTCCAGTTCAAACCTCACGATCAGTGAGTAATTCTTCTCGAATCTTTACAACAGATTTGAGAGAGTTCATATCGAGCGAAAGACCGATGCAACAAATTATTCGTTCATTCCAATGTGAACGACTGATCTCTACGGTCATCTCGGGATATCAATGCTGCTCATATGCGGCCAAACTGTTGGTGTTCGACCAATTAACGAATATTACTTTGCCTAACCAACAACGACGTTCGCACAGGAAGAAGTCTCCAGAGACCGAGTATCCTGGAGTCACTATCAATGTGATCGGCAGAGGGAAAACCTCAGGTCCTAGTTCCGATGACTCCGAGACAAGTCGTTCACCAAACGTTAGAGAAATCACTAACGAGTTTGAAGGAGTCTACCGACACACTCGGACTCGAACGGGAGCCATTCCCCCTGTCAACTATCGGAGGTTAGTCAGAGGAACCAATTCCGATGATGAACACTCAGCCATTGCAGAGTCCCAATCATCAAGATCTTTTATTATACATGAGAGCTCCGCTTATATGACGGGAAATCATGAAGATCTTGCGAAGAGACTTGATGAGCAGGAGGCCATGCTCAAATCTCAGCAGGAGGCCATCAATGAACTCATGGTCCTGTTGACTCAAATCGTCGCAGACAATGCCAAATCTCAGGAGATAGATTCGCCACCTAGGAAAGAATCTTCCAGGAGAGAAAAAGCGTCTTCATCCCGACCTCACACAAGCAAAGGAAAGGGAAAAGTGGTTGATGGGGGCTGCTTCTGATCAAGAAGCCCACAACCTGGAATCTTCCTCTGATGAAGAAAGAGAGACCGGGAACGAGCGGAATCTACAGTCTGCCAAAATGGAAGAATTGGAAGCTCGTCTCAATACCATTGCTGACAGAAGTGAACTCCAAGATGAGGGAGTTGTCAGGCCCTATCCTGTCGAATGGGATGCAGCCCCTTATCCTCCAAAATTTAAGGTCCCGACGCTACAAACTTTTGATGGCACGGGATCACCGAACCAACATATCTATTATTTCAAGTCACAGACTGGGAATGTGATATCAAACGATGCCATATTGGCTCGATTGTTCATTGGCACCCTCAAGGGAGTTGCCTTTGAATGGTTCAGGAAACTGCCTACGGGATGTATTCAAAAGTGGACGGATCTAGAGAGACTCTTCCTGTCGAGATTCTTTGAAGAGGATACGGAAGTCGCCATCCATACCCTTCTCGGCACTAAGCAGAAGAAGAGGGAGTCCGTCAAAGCCTTCATCAAGAGGTTTCGAAACATGGCTCTGCGATGTTCGTCAGGTATGACACAGTCTACACTGGTAGAGACCTGTCGACACAACTTGCAAACCGACCTCCTAGTCCGAATAGGAATTGCAGAATACCGTTCCTAGAGATAACTAATTTCTCAAGGCGAACAGGCTCAAAAGATTATTGCCAGGATCAAAGCTGAAGAACAAAGTAGGTAGGATCAACCTGAGCGATCGGACCAAGCCCAATCTTCTCCTGGGCAATCGGACCAAGCCCAATCTTCTCAGTCAAAAGAAGAAGATACTACGACTATTGAAGCTTTCCAGTAGGATGGCGGGTCCAACAACTATCAAGTTAACAGTTACCGCTGATAGTCAAACTCGTTAGATAATGGCTCACTAGGCGATGTGTCATGTCTTCTCTTTTCCCCCTTTGCACTTGTTCAAGACTGGGGGTTGGTTTATTGGTAGTTCATTGGATTATGAGTAATAAATTTTCTGAGTTGTTATGTTTAATAGAATACCTCTATCAACCACAAAATCTACCAAAACTATCACGTCCATCAACTTGTCAATCCGCTTCAATAGGATGGCAGGTCCACAAAACTATCACGTTAACATTTACCTCTGATAGTCCATCAACTTGTCAATCCGCTTCAATAGGATGACAGGTCCACTAAAACTATCACGTTAATGATCACCTCTGATAGTCTGTTTTCTCCAAATTTCCCCACCAATCCTCTTCAAGTAGGATGACGGGTCTATCAAAACTATCACGTTAATGATTACCTCTGATAGTCCATTCCCTCCAAATTCTCTTGTCAATCCTCTTCAAGTAGGATGGCGGGTCCAAAAAAAACTATCACGTTAACAGTTATCTCTGATAGTCAAACTCATCAGATAATGGCCTACCTAGTGATGTGACTCTATTCCGACTTCATGGATAGTGCCTCACTAGGTGATGTGCATTGTCTACCTCTTTTTATTCCCCTGCTAAGTCTTAATCAAGACTGGGGGTTGATTACTTGGAATCCACTGGATTTAAAGTAACGAATCTTTCACATCGTCGAGTTAACATTACACTTTTGACGATCATCATCCCCACAGAGTATGCATTCAACTCGCATTACTCCAAATTTGTCACGTTAACAACATACACCTCTGACAATCAACTTATCAATCCTTACCAATAGGATAATAGGTCCTCAAAATTGCGCAAATCGCAATCTTCCCCAGCAAGACACTAAGTCTTCAAAATCTTATTCAAATCACAAGCATCAAAATTCATCACTTCTGATGATAAACTCACCTATCAAGTTTCCCCAGCGAGACGCTAATTCCCAAAATCTTGTGCAAGTCACGAGTACACATTCTCTTGTCACGTTAATATCAAACACCTCTGACAACCCACTTATCAATCCTCTTCAATAGGATGATAAGTCCACAAAGTTACTCCGATCGCAATACATTCCTGTCATGTTAACATCATACCTCTGACAACCCACTTATCAATCCTCTTCAATAGGATGATAAGTCCACAAAGTTACTCCGATCGCAACACATTCCTGTCACGTTAACATCATACCTCTGACAACCCACTTATCAATCCTCTTCAATAAGATGATAAGTCCATAAAGTTGCTCTGATCGCAACACATTCCTGTCACGTTAACATCATACCTCTGACAAAATTAACTTATCGACTCTCCTTAATAGAGCGATAGGTCCATAAATTTTAGTCAAGTTAACATCACACCTCTGACGATCAAACTAACTTATCAACTCTCTTCAATAGAGCGATAAGCCCATAAAATACTGTTAGGTTAACATCACACCTCTAACAGTCAGATCCCCTAATGAACTTGTTAATCTCTTTTCAACAAGAATAGCAAGTTTTTATTATAAAATCCCTAGCGGATTAAATATTTTTTGGAATTATCCTAGTGATAATAAAGAAAATTTTTAAATTTCACTCTAAGTGGAAATTCATGCCAAGTTAATATTACACCTCTGACGCTTCCAACTTTCTTTCAGTGTTTCAAGTAACACAGGAAGAAATAACGACAAAGCCTACATATTCAATATCGTAGCGGGTCGTTATTAATAACGTCAAAATCCATGCCTTACACGCATGGAGAAATTTATCCTGAATCCTAAGTAGGGATAAGTCAACGCCTAACACGCGTTGTCGGTTAGTCTTTCACCATAAAAAGGATAAAAGTATACGTATTCGACATCGTAGCAGGTCGTTATTAATAACACCAAAATCCATGCCTTACACGCATGGGGAAATTTATCCCGAATCCTAAGTAGGGATAATTCAACGCCTAACACGCGTTGCCGGTTAGTCTTTTACTGTAAAAAGGATAAAAGTCTACGTATTCAACATCGTAGCAGGTTGTTATTAATAACTCCAAAATACATGCCTTACACGCATGGGGAAATTTATCTCGAATCCTAAGTAGGGATAAGTCAACGCCTAACACGCGTTGCCGGTTAGTCTTTCACCGTAAAAAGGACAAAAGTCTACGTATTTAACATCGTAGCAGGTTGTTATTAATAACGCCGAAATTCATGCCTTACATGCATGGGGGACTTTATCTCGATCCCTAATTAGAGATAAGCCTACGCCTAACACGCGTTGTCGGTTAGTCTTTTTCCGTAAAAATGACAAAGTCTATGTATTCAAAATCATAGCATCAAGTCTAAGAGGGTTCATTCTCTTAGCACAACGTTACATGACGGATTCAAATAATTCACATGCTAGCCCGACTCAAACGGTAGTCGGTAAAGGCTTATCAAATCTGTTGATGGCTGAGGGTTTGCCAAAAATCCTATGCATGTTCGTAGGTCCATTAGCTTAATGAATGTGAGCCGAGACTTAAAACAGATGAGCTAAAGATAAGTCTCAAAGACTTAGTAAAAAATGCACGGAAGCTACTTCCATGTCTTAAGTCAAAACGCTGAGGTTAGACCCGCGAGGCAAAAACCAACCGCCGAGGTCATACCCGTGTTCCAAATTCAACATGCAAGGGTGAGACCCGCGTCTCAAGTTCAAAATGCAGGGTTCATCCTCCGCATTCCAAAAGTAGGATTGTGATGCATACCTTCACATAAGTCCTGCATGGCAAATCTCGTCAACCAAGATGCATTCAAAGCGAGTGTAGAGAACGACTCCTTTACGACAAGGAATCAACACCTCCAAGATCAGAGTTGAGATCCAAAGTATTTCAAAAATTCGTCCCAGTCAACCGCGAACTTTCAAAAACTTTGGAGGGGGTTCTATAGGCTGTCTAAAAATCAAAATAGATAGCTAATCCCCCATCAAACACCAATGATGGAAGTTACAATCTGACGACTTCTAGAAGGCTATAATTCGAAGACTTTCACATAGATCGATGAAGGTTACAATCTGACGACCTTCATAACAACTGATGAAAGCTCTAATCAACAGCCTTCACAATCAACATCGAGTGTTACAATCTGACGACTCTCATATTCTCAAGGAGCCAAGATGAAGATTACAAGACAATGATCTTTGCAACGCTATGACAAAAGAGATTACTTGTTGATAATCTCTTCGAAGCAAGACGCGGAACTCATCACCGCGCTCTAAGACCAAAACGCAAAGGTCATCCCCGCGCATCAACACCAAAACGCGGAGGTCCTCCCCGTGTGTCAACATTAAAACGCTGGGGTCGGACCCACGTTGCAACATTAAAACGTTGGCGTCGGACCCACGTTGCAACATCAAAACGCCGGAGTCGAACTTGCGTTGCAACATCAAAACGCTAGGGTCAGACCCGCGTTTTTGTGTTTGACTGGTTCAAACAGAACCTGAACGGTTTTAAAACCGTATCTCCACTTAATGGGGACGGTTACACCCTGTTATGGAGCCATTTTAGAGGGAATTATACCCCTTAAACCCGTGAACAGTTCCAAAACTGTTTCCCATGATTGGAGGGCGGTTACACCCCACTTAGGAGTGATTTAAGGGGTAGTTACACCCCCTTAATCCTCTATAAATAACTAAAAATCAATTCAGTTCAGGGGTTCGAGCAGAGGGGATTTGGCTCTCTGTTAGGCAGCAACAGAAGAGATCCTTGGGCAGGCTTTGGAGGAGATCGGCTGGAGAGAGATACTTGGCAACAAGAAGATCTTGAAGCATCCTTGAGCAACAGCTTTCATCCTTGGCTTATCAACCGAACTTTCAGTTCAAATCAACTCTTTTACAGAGTTATTCTAAACTCGTTCAGAGTTCTAAAACTTGCCACGCAAGTTCTCCACAACGTCAAATTGTGAGGAGAGGACATCGTTCCAGTGAAGCAAAACGTCGGATCGTCAACGGAGAGCAAACTCGACGCGAGCATTCGAGGGAGGCACTCCATCGTCACCGTAAAGAACCCAGTTTTAAACAAAGGGGAGAATCAAATTTATTCTCCTCTCTTTTGTAATCAGGAAATCCAAATTATAATCAATTTTGAGAGGATACAAGTCAATTTTCTTTCACCGTCTTTTTACTATAAATTTTCCCACAAACAACCAAATGAAACATGTTGCTACGGGCCTATTAGATGAAAATGATATGTATATATATGTAGAGAGAGTAGAACTTATGCCAACTTAAGTGGACACCAATTCTTTGTCCACCAAAGTTTCTATCCACTTATTTATATATATAAAAAGTCCCTTCATATCATGCAAGGATCCCTAGGCAACATGAGTGGATAAAAACTTTATAAATGGTCCATAAAATTTCGAATTAATAGTTGTTAAAGGGCTACTAAATGGGTGAAGTTAAAGAATTTGAAGGGTTTTTAACAGATGTGATAGAGATGAAGAATTTTGTTGTTAATTATTTACTAATTATATTTTATGAGTAATAAATAGGTTGAAAAAGAAAGAAAGAAAATCTAAAAACAAAAATAAAGCCAAAATATCCACAAGATGGCAAAGTGGTATATAGATAGATTAAAAAGAGTAAACAGAAGGCTAAATTCAAGGATGAGAAAAATGAAAAACTATAATAAAATATCTCTATTTATCATTTACCCAATCCATCTATTTAAATAATTGAGAGGGAAACATAATGCATTTGCATAATAAGAATCATAGTTACCAAACTCTTCTATACTTTTTTTGAAGCGAAAAACAGGGTGAGGTACCCTATTCAAACATGTATATATATAAGAGTAAAAAAACTTACAAAGGCTGGGAAAGTATTGGAAACGACACCAGTATAAGAAGATAGGGAGAGGACCCTGTCGTCACCTATCTCTTATACTACAAATCGCTTCCAAACCTACTTGAGAAAACTTAAATCAGATGTATCTTAGCTGAGCTTTCAGCTATATAAAACTAACCAAAATTAAAAAAAAATCCCAAAATAACCATAGTGTAAAGGGTTGTTAACTAAAACACAAGAGATCTGAGGCGCTGAAAAGAACACTGTGTCTGACATTGGTGAGGCCTGAATTAGTTCTCCGCCGGGAAGTTGTCACCCACTGCAACATCCACACCAACTTTGGCCAGTTCCATCAAACCAAGATTGATTGCTACCTTGTGCAACCTATGTGATTTTCTGTTGGCTGATGCTCCTGTTCAGAATAAGGTAAATCTAGCGACATTATATGCTATTTGTTGAGGAGTAACTGAAACATCATTGAAAATTAGGTTGTTACAACGATTCTATATCCACCAACATAAGCATGGAATGAGGACCCTCCAAAGAGCTTTGAGATAGATATTGGCCAGAAAGTTGCCCTTAACTAAAATTAGGGAGTCCAAATCCTGGAGCTAGTTCCCTAAGGTGGCTTGTGGGAGAAGAATGGACCATGCTGTTGTGGTGAATGAGCAGTTGATGAATAAATGATCATGAGACTCTTTGCATAATGGGTAGCTAATATTGCCAGTCCACCATTTTTTAGATAATATATTTCTGGTTTGCAGTTTATGTTTGCTAAGGATCTAGAAAAAACCCTTTACCTTCGGCGGGATAGGGGATTTCCAAATGAAGTTATGAAGTTGGGAGAGGGTACCTCCGTGATTGATGATAGAGTAAAATGACTTGACTGTATAAATGCCTGAGGGATGATATGGCCACTAGATACTATTTCAACTGAAGTTCTTGCGGGTTTGATAAGATCAAGGTGAGAGTGGAACGCTGTGATCTCGAATCTTTCTTCTACTGAAATTCCTCTTCTGAGGATAGGGTGCCACCTCCAAAAGTTATGAAACATGAGACCTTGTGATTGGGTGGAACACGTATGTGAAAATGCTAGTAGATATGCCCTTGGGAAGAGACTACTAAGAGAGTTGACATCTGACCATTTATCAACCTAGAATCTGTAAGTTTTGCCATCACCAAGATTCCATCGAACATGACTAAAGAAACTGTGGTGAATAGAATATAAATAATGGATCAATTTGGAAGCAGAACCTTTGGGAGGGTAGGCAATGGGGTTGGAATTGTTGGTTGAGTATATGGAAAAGATAACTTTACTTATATATGAGTTTCTGTCGAGGATTTTCCAAATCCATTTAGATAGGAGGGCCTCGTTGAATATTTGAATATTGATAACACCTAGCCCTCCTTCTTGTTTTGCTTTACAAATGTTACCACATTTGACGAGACATTTTGATTTGGAGGTCCGCTGGTGGTCACCCCATAGGAAGTTTCTCCTGATTATGTCTATAGCCTTAATGAGCCAATTAGGTAATTTGAAGAATGACATAAAGTATAGAGGGAGAGAAGAGAGAACGGAGTTGAGAAGAGTAAGTCTACCTCCAATGGAAAAAGATTTATTTTTCCAGAGAGCTAATTTTTTGGAGAAGGAGTCTAAGAGGGGTTGTCATTCTCTTCTAGTGAGGGATCCTCTCTTTAGGGGGAGGCCGAGGTAGGTGAAAGGGAGGGATCCAACTGAGCAATTAAGGATGTTTGCTAGATGGACTCCTTTGAGAAGGATTTTTCCAAGGTAGAAGACATTTGTTTTGGTATAGTTGACATTAAGACCAGAGATGTTGGCAAAAATGTATAGGATGGATTTGAGAGTGATTATGTCCTTAGAAGAAGCCTTGCTGAAGATAAGGGTATCGTCGGCAAATTGGAGTGATATGATAGAATTGAGCTCAACTTTGAGGTTAAGCTCAGAGAGGTCCCCTGAGGATACACTATCCTGAGCATCTTGTTTAGAGCATCTTCTATATTAATGCTTGCATATTGCCAAAGATCCTTAATTGCCTGCATCATAAGATAGATTTGTCTCCTCCATCATCAACATTGCCCTTGAATCCATAAATGGCAATTTCAAGCATTTAGAGACAGATAGAAGCAAGGTCTCCATGAGAGAGAAGAACCTCAAGCTTCTGAGGAGAATCAAAGAGGCCTTCTTTAATATTTGCATATGCCTTAGCTTAGCATACACTATTGCCCTCTGTGTTTGAGTGAGATCTAAGCATATGCTTTTGCCTCTCCTCTTATATTTTTTTAGTCCTTTTTTTAGTAAATGGGATAATATGTTCAGAGAATTTATTAATTAGAGAAAATAGATAGAATATACATCACAAGGAATGTGGCTAATGTGGCTATACATCCTATGGTATGTAGCTAGACATCCAAAGTATGTAGCTATACAGACTATAATGTAATGTGTAGCTCTATACCTCATAGAATGTGGCTATACATCCCAGTGTACGCAGTTATGAACTTTGTTTCCTATATTTTGGGTTTAAAGGTAAACAAACTTTTTATTCTGGTTTATTGGAACAAATACAACAAGGTGGGTTTTTTAGTAAATGAACGTAAAACTTTGGGCTTTTAGATTCTACAGTGTATATATAGCTACATATTAAAGGGTATATAGCTACATATAAGATGTATAGCTGCGTACCTATTGTTCATAGCTACACACTTTGTGTTTTATATTTTGGGTTTAAAGGCAAACAAACATTGTACAATTGGTTTACTGAAACATATAAAACTTGGTGGGTTTTCTGGTAAATGGGAGTAAAACTTTGGGTTGATATGCATAAAAACCCTAGTTTCTTATATGAAAGACAACTAATCCACCACCTGAGTATTTTCCGGTGATAAACAGGCACAAGTGAAGATATGATTGATACTCAATCAAATTTTCAAGTGGGAGATTGTTGAAAGGGACGTGTGTTAGGTGTTGAAAGGGGCGTGTGTTAGGCACCGATTTTTTGGCAGAGTTAGGAAGAGTTTGAAAAAAAGGTGGCGGGCCCACCACAGAGAAAAAATATATAATATAAAATTAGTGTATAATTTTTTCCAACCACTATAAATAGGCCCAAAACTCTTCAGAAAAAAATCATCCCAGAAACAACTCCTCATATAGAAGAGTGAGAGAGAAAACATAGAGAGAGTTTGTGAGAATTTTTGGAGAGTATCTTGATCAAGAGAGGGTTTTTCTTTGATCTTTTTTTTGTAACATCGGAAAGGAATATAAAGGAATTGAGCGTCGTTGTTGCACCGTGGAGTAGCTCTGTAAGAGTGAACCACGTTATATCTATGAGTATTGTGATTGGATTTGTGTCTGCTGATTTTATTCTGTGATTCCACGTTCTTTTGGGTGTGTATTGCGTCTCTGTTGGAGGCGTTCTTGTTGACGTGTATCCTAACAAACTATTGTCCCAGTTCCTTTCAAATTTTACTTTATTATATGATATTTTGATTTTTAAAAGGAACTTTATGTTCATAGGGAATTGTTGTTTCCAGACATGAGCAAGTATATGAATAGTCCTACACAATAATTGTCCACAAGAAAGATAAAATTGCTAGTGGAAGACACTGAATGTAGGATTATATTTCACTTTTCATCTAATATTGTGGTGGAGCTTTTATGAACAGCTGGTCGAATAAGGATTTCACTGATAAATTATTATCATCATAGATATGCAATATTTCGCCGTAGTGGTATATCATTATTCTTTCATATCCAATTAAGCGTTTTCGGTAGAAGGAATGAATTATTTGAACTACTATGATGGCAGTGTTTCGTCGATACGAAGACTATTCAGATCAAGAATACAAGTGCTTAAGAGTCTTGGAGGAGGAAGAGCAACAAATAAATCCCGTATCAGATACTGCGCAGTGAGCATTTCTATTTCATTTGACATGCCTTGTGATGTTAGTGTCTCATATCCTTTTATACCAAGGAATGCTTTGGTTAAATTGGTGCAGCCAAAATCAGAAGAAATGGAAGTTGAACTGAAGTCGAAGAGCTTAACTCGGGTGTTTTCTGGACCTAAACTGCAGCGAGGATTTAGATCAGCTGCTCATCAAAGGCACAAGGTCCAGATGAATTTTCTTTATCTATATGTTTCGTGTACTAGTTTCTTAAGGATATGTTCATGTTCCTGATAGATATATGATTGCATTCTTGCAGGATGAATCGAAAAAGCTTTTTATCTTCTTTTTTGAAATATCGAAGACTTCGTTACCAAATGTTATATATGATGCTAAATTGATCAAAAAAAATAAATAAACCATAAGCATCCTGTTTCTGAATGTTTTGATCTTCAAGATTACGTGATACTGTGATAGAGAAAGAAAATATGCTCGGCGCATTTTCCACGAATAGGAAGAGAGAACAACTACTATGAACATTTCACACAGGATAACAATCATCAAACATTAACAAAATAAACCGAATAAAAGACAAAAGCATGAGAAAATCGAACAAATAATTAATAATAAAAGATCTCTATACGTCACTTAGCAAACCCATACGTATAACTAACTCAAACTGATCATACACATTGCGTTTGCATAATCAGAAACACAACTACTAAACTTTACTAGATTGATACTTGCAGACTGCCAAAGATCCTTAATTGCCCTGCAAAATAAGATAGAAGCATCTCCTCCATCGTCACCGTCGCCGTCGTGAATGGCAATTCAAGGACCTAGAGATGGATAGAAGCGAAGGCCTCCATGAAAGAAGAGGACCTCAAAAGCTCCTGAGGAGAAGCAAAGAGGCCTTCTTTAATGCGTGCTGGTCAACTTTTATAGGTGCAAACTAATGAGATGGTTGCATATGCCTTAGCATATCCTATGTCCTTTATGTTCGAGTGAGATCTAAGCATATGCTTTTGCCTCTCCTCCTTTTTTAGGGTGGAGTGAAATGGGAAAATAGTTCAGACAATTTATTAATGAGAGAAAATAGATGAGACTGTACATCATGAAGAGAGGACAAAGTGGAAGACTGAGTTATTATATTCATCCATTTTCTAATACAGGAGCTAATGCTTGGTGACGCTTATCTATTAACTATTAAGTATCTCTTACACCTGAACACTTATAGTTTAACTTAGTGAAAGAACATGTGTGTGAGCAGATGGTAAAATTTGTTAATGAATATAATCTTGGAAAAGATCACAATATATCAATATTCTTTTTTTCCTTTTTATTCAAATGGGTGAATAGTTAAAGGCAACTCAAATATGTAACTAAATTTTCATTGTCTAGTGAAAGATTAGTCTGAATGAACCAGATTGAAATCAACAACCCACATTGAATCCAACAATAAAATATAATCACATTATATCTTCTTATGAGAAAATAAATGACATTCGGTTATGAGAAGTAGACACGAGTGTTGATGTCTGATATCAAAGAGTCAAATAAAAGGAGTGATTAAGTTGACGGAAGCCCTCTAACCCTCCGAATGTCTGGTTATGGAGTAAATTGCCCCTCCCTGCACAAGTAGCAAATTGTAAGAGGGCATGGTTAGGTTGGGTTCCCCGGTTGTTCCTCCGACGGTCAAGTTAGTGATTTGCTTGAGTGGAGAAGTAAAACGAACTATAGTAGCTCTTAACCACAGTAGATAGAGGTAAAGATCTTACCCTATTGTAAAAAATAGTACCCCTATTTATAGTGATGGTAGAATGGTAACTTCGGCTGAGTATGGGATGGAGGCCACGTCAGCCTTTCCTTTACAAGTATCGGCCGACGAGTGGAGGAGATGTCACTTTGGTATTTAATGCGAAGTGATTGGGGGTATGCGCTGCCGACGTGGTCCGATGTGTCATAAGACTATTGGGGGCAGATAAATGATGACGCCCATAATGCATGTAATGTCATTTATTGCGAAGTTATTAGTCGCTAGTGCACGGGAGGTAGCTCGAGGCTCGAGGCATTTCGTCGCCTTTCTACTCGTCCGGTGGTCGAGAAGTATCGTCTTTTAAGTCGCCTTCGTAAGGTGTTGGCCGATTAGTCGGTCGAGTGGAGTGATTAAGCAGTCGACTCAGCCAGGGGTCGACACTTAACGCCTTTCGAGTCGTCCTCGTAAGATGTCGGCATAATGTCGAGTCGACCGAATTTGGCCTTACGTTATCTCGAAGCGCCGACTCGATTACGCGTAACGTGGGACACTTGTCCGCCGTTAATTGGAGATTATCTTTCATCACTAAAATATGGCTATAACAACGAGCAAAGGGAAATTAAAAATTTCAGCCAAATTTGTATCTTCCTCTAAAAGTGTACCAACACAATCACGACCAACCCCTTAACGCATGTATCCCAGCAGAGTGGTATAAGCCATTCACAGGCACGATAAGAAAGACAACCTGCCCCCACCGCATTCTGATAGGATCTGCATTCATGCGCACGCATCAAGTAACTTAGACAGTACCTATTCCACCTTTGTTTGCCACCTGAAAAAATCACAACTGCCTCCGTGTATTCCTTTCTGAGCGTATTTCTTCAACTTTTAAGTGATGATGTTTGTTAACAAGAAACAAAGAGTGGAGGATAACATCGTATCCACCTCTTATTTATGTCGACATGTTTTGTTATCATGGAGACATGTTTCTCTTTTCGTACGTTCTCTTTTCTTTCTAATTTTCACCATTGGGGAAGAAAATTTAAGATCGAAAAATCTACTGCCGCAGGAAATTCACCCATCTCATAATATCAGCACGATCGGTTAAATCTTCTGTATAATTCAGTACTAGCGACGGAAGCTAGCAGTTAATAATTACAACTAAAACAACTAAAATTATAAATGAAGCCTGTCTTTTGTAGATTGTAATCTCCAGCCATATCCTTTGTTGAAAACCTAGTGTGTGAAACCATACTTTTTTCCTTTTTCCAAGCAAAACTTTTTCCACAGTGAAAGCAAATCATACAAGCAAACCACAAAAGGGCTACAAAGATCTTGTTTCGTATCTTAACATGATTAACGCCCAACTCGCTCTCATTTCAACATAATACCCTCCAATACACCAAGGTATATCATACACATATGCAGATTTTCATAAACCCGCATCCCTCATAGGGCGGTACATTAAGCAAAGCAAACATGCAAACTTTGCCTATTCATCAAAATAAGTAAAAACTAGATAAAAGAAACATCAAAGATGACCCCCCACATGGTAGAGAATTTATAACACCCCTTTGCTCCGAGTAAGGAGCTACAACTGCCAAAGGTTCATGGTTGCCCTACATCATATAACCGGATTCACCTCCTCCATTGCCCGGCCATTACAGCCGATGATCAGGTGAAATCCATAAGTAGAGATTTCAGAGAGAACATGAATGGATGAAGAGACTTAAGGGGGCTATATAGTTGTTGATACAGGGCACAGGGCATATGATTCAGCTTTAGAATTGGGATGGCATATACTTTGCATATGCCCGGCATATACTTTGCATATGTCCTTTATAGCCTCTCCTTTTCAGCTCACTTTCAGTTCTGCTCTCATCTTTTTCAAATCCATGAGCTTGTTGTGGAGTCTACCTAAAAGCCTTTCTCCCACTTTTTTCACATAAAATAAAGTTTAACGATGTACAACTTTTGAAAAGCCTATAGAGAGAGTTAGCAAGTCAAGAATCAAGGTACAGTGTTAACACCCTTTTGCTACATATATTAATGTTGAGTCGGCAATAATACACTCTAGCGTAGCTGAGAAGCCAAGACAAGTATTGGAATTAAAATACGAGCGAAGAGCGAGGCATATTTTACTATATCCACTTGATTAGAGGACTATATTGTGAGGTAACAAAGCACTGTTTGCAAAAGCCAAACGAGCTAGTAATACTGTTGACTTTGTATATAATAACCATACACTCAATCAAATACGAGCACACAAAATACCACATAAAAGCACCTGAGAACTCAACCGCTTCAGCTTTCTCGTCATTATCCTACCTCCTCAGGCTCTCCACTATGTAGGTTGCATAGAGGTCCCTGATTATGAAAAAAAAAACAGCGATAACAGTCAGCTTGACAAATAGAAGGAAATCACTGAGAAATAGAAAAGAAGAGACTAAAGGTAGGGAATGCACAGTTCATCTATCTACAAGAAAATGGAAATAGCAGACAACATGATATAATACAATATTTGACATTACTGCCAGTGAACAAGTGGAAGATCATGTTCCAGCATGCTAAACTATCTAGGCTGCACGTTTGGCAACCGGAAAGTAAATAGAAAGTACGAAGTGAAGAGAAAGTGCCTTCTTAAGAAAGTATTTTCGTTTCACTTTCTACTAGAAAATTTTGTTTGGCAAGCTGAAAGTTGAAATGTGAAAAGTTGAGGTGGCAGCTGAAGTGGACATCCAATTTTTTATATTTTATAAAATATAAAATTTATTTTGTATTTCTTAATTTATTAAGACTAGCCATTGAGACTTGTGAGAAGGCAAATTTAATGTTTCCTGATAATTATTTTGAATCATTCCACAACATCTTTTTGAATAATCAATCTTTATTCATCATACTACTGTTATATGATAGGTAATCAAAGGGATATGCAAGCATTTTTTCACTTTTCACTAAAATTACCCAGCAATCTCTACAACCCCATGATTTCCTCCAGCAGATATAGCCAAATCATATCATACTCCCTTTAAAAGCACGAGTTTGGGAAAAAATCTTTTCATGGTCAATATCACCCTCACTATTTTAAATATTTTATTAATATCTTAATCTAACCTAATTATAATTATATCATATCTTAATCCTACGTGAACTAGCTATAGCTCAACAATTTAAAAAAAATATTAATAAAATATATAAAATAACTTTATGGTATTAGTTTGTTAAGATAAAGAAATTATACGTAGCTAATATACTATAATACATAAAATATTATAAAAACCTAAAAAAGATTTAAAATTACACAAAATACCCTGAAAAGTTTAAAATTATAAAAAACATCCTGACGTTTCAAAACTTAAAACAACAAACATTAATCAAGAAATTAACAACAATCTACGAAGAATTTAAAATTTGCAGAATTTAAATTACAAATAAAAACCCTAAAATTCTAAAATTATAAAACTTTCAAACAACATAAATAAATTCAAGGGATTACCATAATGCACCTGAAAATTTTTAACATTTTAAACTTAGAACAACAAATATAAGATTAAGAAATTAACAGCAGCCTCTGAAGAATTTAAATTTTTTTCAATTAACACCTCAATATCTCAAAAATTATAAAAACACCATTAAAAGTTCAAATTATAAAAAAACCACCATAAATTCTAAAATTTTAAAATTTACAAACAAAAAAAGATGAATTAAAGATACTACCTTCAAGCACCTAAAAATTTAAAATCTACCAAAATTAACCTTAAAGTTACAAAAATTACAACAAAAAACTTCTTTAAATTTTAAAAATAGCAAAAAACTCTAAAATATCAAAATTTATAACAAGTACACATTACATCTGGAAATTATTGGCAAATCGCTGATATTTGAGTTTTTCAAAAATTAATCTACAATTTTAGGGTTTACTATCACTTTTCGGGATCTAAATGTAATCTAAGTTGATGCTGGTAAAGCAAAGAAGGAATAAAAATTTTAAAAATATATGATAGCTTTAAAATTATTGTCACTATATAAATCGAAGTAACTGCATATAATTTTACTAATAAGTTAGAGCAGCAAAAATACATTAGTAACATTAATTGATAGATGTTTAAATTCATAAAAATGATAAAAGACTATAATATAATAGCTTAGCATCGATTGATTATAATTTAGAAACATTAATCTCCGATGTTAATAATATTTATAGGGTATAATAATGCAAGGAATTACATATGGAGAAATTATCAGAATGTTCAGAGATATCATTCAAAAGAATCAAGCTATTTCCATTGCAAATGAGAAAGTGACAGAAATAAATAAAAAAGCACCAACTGAGTTCCATTGAAAAATAATTTAACAACTTTATCTCAATCAAAGAAGAATTCTTCATGAAAGATACAAAAAAATAGTAAGTATTCATAAATTTCATACTTTGTTCTTCAAATACTAAAGAAATTAAATATTAATACTATAATCTAAGGCAAATTTGTAATGAAAAATACAGGTATTTAGTTCAGATCTTTGTAAAAATAACAAGGATAGAGCAAATGTAACATTATTAATATAATAGAAATTCTTATTAGAAGAATTCATTGTAGAGGTATTTAGGTAATAAATTAGGAACACAAATAATTATATATATATAGGAAATTTAAATTTATTCTCATTGAAATAGAAAAAAAATCAAAGTCTGCATTTCAAGAAATTTGTGTTGAATATTAGAAATACATTAGACTTCTTTGTGAAGTTAAACAAGAAGATAAAAGAATAACGAGTCTAGGAAAGATAATAGCGCAAAGAATACAACTCCAGCCTAATGTCATAATCAATGTAGATGATGAAAACTCTATTATAGAATTACCTAGGAAAGAGATAAAGGTAAAGAAGGATTAATCTTAGCTTAATAAACAAATAAAATAGAAGGAATAAAAGATAATATTTTCTGAATGTTTTATAGAATAGTTTAATTGTTTTGAATGAAATTAGGAATCTTTAGAAGGAAGTTTTATAAACTTTTTTCAGTACTTTCATATGCTTATGTGGATACCAGAAGAAAGGGTAAAGCCTTGCGCTTGGCTGCCGGAAGATGGTGATAAGAACAAAAAAGGAAAGGAAAAAAAAGGAACATATAAAATATATTCTCTCCTCAAAAGTTCATATTTCATCCACTTTCTCAAAAAAAATGAGAAAGTGAAAGAGGCTAAAAAGCTGACATGGCAACCAACACTTTCTAACCACTTTCCATGTACCAAACAAGAAAATAAAAAAGGAAAGTGAAGCCAGTTTCCAATTTTTGATTAACTTTCCATTTAGGGGTTGTTTGCTTCAAGCTGGAAACACCAAAAACCACGGAAACCCCTAATACATCAAGAAAATGCTCAGATTTTCCTAGAAGCTTTCCTATTACTTAGTTTGGCTAAGCTTTGAAAGTGATGTTTGGGTTAAAATGTCATCATTCGTTGTGATTTTGAGGAAACCCAATTCTGACCTTTTAGCTTGGAAATGGGTGGAAAGATAGTATTTGGGCAATAAAAAATTGGGTGGAGAGCTATTGTTTAGCTTTCATCGCTTATGGTTACCTATTTTTTGGTTACCAACAAACAGTGGATTATATATCTAAAACAAACAATTTTTCTCCAGGTTTTAAGGGTGAAACAAACAAAAAAAATCATATTCTGGGAAATACTTAGGAACTCATGGAAATGCATCTCTAAGCCCGGAAATTATTTCCTACTATTGCAAGAAAATAACCAAACAGACCCTTACTTTCCGGTTACCAAACACGTTAAGGAAATAAACATGCAGAATCTCAACAACAAGGCTTTTCAATAAACATGTTCTGGGCCAAGGGCCATGATCGAACTAGTGGGAGCAACGTGTGAGTGTAAATGCTTTAAAAGAGAAACATGGTATTACCCATACAATCTACAGAAGTTATGCAAAAAGAAAGGATCACTTACATGGAGTGTTGTATAGCTTCATAAGCTGAAGCAGCAGGTAAGAAATCATTCACGGCAACCTCCTGGAGTGTTGTATAGCTTCATAAGCTGAAGCAGCAGGTAAGAAATCATTCACGGCAACCTCCTTGTTTTCATTTTTCTTATCTAACTTCATAAGCTGAAGCAGCAGGTAAGAAATCATTCACGGCAACCTCCTTGTTTTCATTTTTCTTATCTAAGTTCGAGCACTTAAGGACAAGCAGAATAAAGACACTGAAAAGCCCAAATAGCTTACAATAAATATGCAACCTTGGGGTAACAATTTACTACAAAAAAGCTGAAAGGTCAAGAACTAAATTAGAGATCTAAGTCTGACCAGTTATCAAGATTCCAAAGGCTGAATTATCCAAACCAATTTTATGTAAGAAGACAATGATTGTCAAACGCAAAGATATGGTCTGGCTGTTTGAGGACCTTGTAATAGAAGGGTATAGAAACAATTAAGCATACGGTGAAAATCCTAGGTATCAAAATCAATTCTTGTGAAACTGACTGTTAATATTGCTTTGCTTTTAGCATATCTGGAACTGTCAAAAAATAAAAACATAAATAAAAAATTACGCTTCGTAAGCATGAAAATACAGTCTAAATGCTTGCTCATATAAGGATACAGTCTTCAAAAAAGCGCCTAATTTCAGCTAAACGATGAGGTGGGAGTTCCTTGATATCAGTGAAGTGCCTATATTCAGGATCATCCGCACAGACAGCAATAATCTTATCGTCTTTCTCACCCTACACCAACAATAAGCAGAATAAAACCTTTGCCCAAGCAAAAAATCCTTTATAGGCATTACAGCAAAAATCTTCCACTTTCGATGGGGGAAAATCAGCATTATAATTTCTCATAATAGCAGGGGGAAAAGATACCTGATCAATCATAGGCATGAGACCTATAGCTTTAGCGCGAAGAAAACATCCAGGCAGAATTGGCTCCTGTTAAAATTAACAACAGAGAGAACCATTATACAAGTCCTAATTGAAATCAAAGATTTGCAAATAAGAAGAGATGATCTGACGCCAGCTGAGCCTATTTTGTGAGTGCATAATTTCTCATCAATAAAAGGAAACTGCATCAGAATGTTAAATAGTTGGACACCTGCATGAGAACTAACACATCCATAGGATCACTATCCTCGCAAAGAGTGCGTGGGATGAAACCATAATTGTGGGGGTACACCACTGATGAGTAAAGCACCCGATCCACCTACAGACATATACACAGCGACTATGTAAACTGCTCAAACAGATTTAAATCAACATCAAAAAGAGTTTCTAAGTGTACCTTTATAAGCCCAGTCTTCTTGTCAAGTTCATATTTGACCTTGCTTCCTCTTCCAATTTCCACCACCTACAGGTATTATAGAAGGTATTTGCAAATGTTACTTTGTTCAGCTTATTCTGACATGACCAGAGCATGATAAGAATTATTGTTATGATCACTCAAATTGCAAAGAACAAAGAAAAACGGATCCTGACTTCTGTTGGAAACAGTCAGTTGACATCTGAGGCACTCACTGGCGCATGATAGACTGCCAGAAAAATAAAAGAAAATGGGGGAGTGGAAAAGTAGTGATGCTTAGTAGAGTTAGAATATGGGAGAACTTAGAAAAACACAGACACCAATTCTAAAAAAATGTTGAAAATCTCATACATCCTGGGGTGAAAATAATGGTGCATTTTGCAAAATCACAGTTTCTCAGCATAAAAAGTTTAATTCACTCTGAAGTTTGAAGTGATCTTAAGTCAGAGCCATTGTTATTCAGCAAGTAAACAATATGACACGAATTCTTTCATCTGATTTTCTTATAAATTGATGTGAATATGAACATATAAGCACAATAGTAAATTTCATTTTTACCTAAATTTGCTGCAAGCTGATATTAAAAATCGATCTTGGTCGACACCACAAAAATAGTATAGACAATTATGTTTTTTTATACTGTTATTACTCAAAAAACAATGAGTCAGCATATACATATAAATGATACTAAGATACAAATAGTTATCCTGTAGAATGCACAGTTATGTAGATATTTTAACAATTTTATTTGCATATTCAAATGTGAATTCAGGTATCATAGAAGATGTGTAACACTTTCATTTGGACATGCAATATCATATTCATATCAAGCCAAATAACCATATAAAAAGGTTCAACAAAATTAGTTACAGCAACTTGTATAAAAATAAAGATTTTGGTTCCTTACACAATTGAAAATGAGGGGTGCTCCAGGACCTGCATTAATAATTAAATAACAATATAAGAAAACAATAAAAGGGGGAAGCAGTAGGCTTCATGTCACCCTATAATCTGATATTGGAAGGTACAATTTACAACTGAAAAAAGAAATAAACAGATTAAAAAGTCAAAGGATGGAAAGGGAGAGAAAAAAAAGTACCTATCTCAAGATCGTGCCAGGGGTGTGCTGCCACAGACCTTCTAGACATGGATGAAAGTATTCTTTCATTAAGGGGTGGATGTGGCTGGCGAGAATCGGGTTTGTTTGACTCATCACTAGGGGGAGACATCTTCAAGCTGTAAGAATAAGAAATTTCCAGCATTATCATATCAGTCCTAGCTGTCCGCTTATAGCCTAAATGGAAACAAAAAGTGAGCTGCATAACAAAGCTTTCAACAGTTGTGCCACAAACATCATTCCCGAAGAGGATTATGATGCCACTGTCAGATCCATGCTTGAAGCCAATATAATTTTTATTGGTGGAATAGAAAACACCAATTTTCCAACTATAAACTATTAATCTTAGGATCTATTGCGTATTGGCCAGGAGGGTGTAGGTAGCAAACTTCCTCTCTGTTCCTTTATGTTATTGTGCTGAGATTTTTCTGAATCCAAAACTACCGGATTACATGATAGCATAGCCTGTGCCAGGTCATCATTTGGAAATCAATCGAGTAAAGTATGTGTCATAAGTGCAAAACCTAAATAGAAAATCAGGTCAATATCATCAACCTAGCCAATCACTTTGTATTCAAATAGTAGTAGTATAATTTAGTTTACAGTACTTGTGACAATATCCGACGGATACAGCATAATATATTCAGTGAATTCTGAGATATTAATTCAAAGTCATCAAACTTAATCAAATACGTCACAAGAAATCCTACCATCCTGCTGCAAAATAACTGCATGTATACATATATAATGAATACAAGTTAAGCATATTTCAGGATTTCTTGTAGCCATAAAAAAGAAAGCTCCACAAGGAGAATCGGTTTTGATTTTTGTCCAAATTTCGTGAAAATCAATAAAGAATCTATGACTAGAAACATGAAAGATGACTGGATTCATCGCGATAAAACAAACACGATATCCATCGCCAGGTCTACATGAGCTTCTCTTACAACTTCCAGTAGAATTTATCAACAAAGAATATATAATATTAATAAACATTTACATTTCAACAAGAAAAAGGTACCGATTAAAACACCCACAACCAAGCAAAAGTCCATAGAGAGCTCAATCTGAAATCACCGCAAAAATCAATCTGATGAAATCGCTTCAAAATGTGGTGATCGACCATAAACGATAACAGATCAGAATCATACACCCTTAGATCAACGATCTAGACCAAAAAATTAACACCCAAACAACCCCATTCTTCCCAGATATTGCCCTAACTCCTAAATAAATCTCACAATCACAGATCAAAAACAAATCAAAACCCTAAGAACAACGAAAATCGCACTAAAAGGCGCACCTTAGGCAAGAATCGAAGAACAGTAAAAAAAATACCCAAAAGTGAGCACTTGATGCTTGAGAAATCAACTGCAGGGGATATATATACAGGGATCTAGAGAGAGAGAAACCGAAGTGGGACTTGAGTTCCCGCTTTCTCTTCAACGCAAATGGCGCTTTCAACGGAAAGCATAAACAACGCATATTGCAAGATTCCCCGGTGGCCATCTGAATGGACCTAAAGTGGGACCCACAATTGACTCGGAAATATCGACATTGCCACTGGTAAAAAAGCAGAAAACAAACACAAACCAAGTCTTTAGAGAACTCGACTAGCGAAAAGCTGATGAAATCGCTGGAAAATGTGATGATCGGTCTCAAGATCCATCAGATCGGAAGCAGAACTCGTGGATCTACCATCTAACCCTAAAAATTACACCAAAGCCCCCCAATCTCCCCCCAAAAAATCACGAAATTTATCAGAAATCGGAGCAAAAACCGCCTGAATCTCACAATCTCAGATCAAACACATATCGAGCCCCAACGAAAAAACAAAGGCAAAATAAAACTCGAAAACGCACCTGAGACGAGAATGGACGCAGCTCTCGGATTGCCAAAAAAAAAAAGTACAAAAATGAGTTACCAAGCTGAAGGTTATTTATAGGGATCGAAACTGAAGTGAGAATTGCGTTCCCGCTTTTAGTGCGCATCAAAAACAGCATAGAATGCACGATTCCCCCTTCCCCACCACGTGTCGAGATCTGATTGGTAGGCTAGTGGGGCCGGAGGGTGGGGATTTGATCGGACGGCTGGGATCCGTCGGTGGGTGTGGGAGTCTGCGGATGAGTGGCGTGGGATTAACGCTTCGTCAAGCGCACCTTCGCCTCGCGTGACGCCGACCGGCCGGCACGTGACTCGGAGGGTGGAGAAAGACAGCTGGCTTTGAGTCTTCGCCAATTTTGATGAATTTTGACCCTTCAACTTTTTTTTGGATTTCACGTCTGCTGGCGGCGAGGTCCTGACGTTTCGGAGGATGTTTTTCCCTTGTTAGTGCTTTAATCTTTCATATTGCGCCATCAATCCATAAAATCAAGGAAATTGCTGTCAGGTCCCTAGATTCTTTAGTGATTACGAAATTAGTCCCTCAATTCATTGAGATTGTTACCCGGTTCCCTAATTCTTAATTCGTTTTGATCCCTCCTCCGTCCAAGAGTAAAAGTAGGGATAAGAGAGATTAATTTGAAACGACTTATGATAATTTGGGGATCTATCAGCAATTTTTATGATTATGAGCGACTAATTTTCCTCGAATCGCTATTTTCAGGGAGACCTAAAGGCAATGACTTGAGAGACTCATTTTAAAGTAACTCAAGAGTTGGAGAACATAATAGCAATTTTAACGATTTAAGGGACTAACTTCAAGCTGCCAAAGATTTAAATGGACCGACAAACCCCTTCGGAGAAATATCTTTTCTTAACGGTAGGTTTGCATATAATAATAAGAAAAATTCCTCAATGACTCAAAATATGGGACCAATATGGGGGACAAGTGAGGTGTCCCCCTCCTATTTGATAATGAGTTGGCCATCATCCAACTCATTATCAAATAGGAATGGGACACCTCACTTGCCCTCCCTATTGGTCCCATATTTTGGGTCACTGTAGCAAAGCTCTAATAATAATGATTAAATAATTAACAGATTAGCAAGTATCCCATGAAATGCATGGCCTGCCTCATTGCATGTCTTTTTCAGCTTTGTCTTTTTTTTTTTAAGTGTGGATTAATTGACCAAAGTAGACGCTTTGCTGGATTGATTATGACATTTTGCTGCTTTTTTTATTTGATTTCTGACATGTGAAATATATGCCCTAGATTTAATAGTTTCAAATGAACTTTATTCTCTTGTTGGAATCATATTCTAAGCTACTTATAATGGAGGGATTTCTTTTGCACATGACGCACTGTATGTTCTTCCCCTTAATTTATACTTACCTTTTTTAAGTAAAAGAACAGAAAATAATGAGAAATTTGGTCAAGAGGAAAATTGCAGCGAAATAAGGGGGGAAAAGAAAATTGAACGGATACCAAATTGTGCAACAGTCAACGCCCCGTGCTCTTTATGAAGAAAGAAGCATATGAAATGTATATGCTCCCCTTTTACTTTATTTATTTATTATTTATTTGATATAGTAAAGAACGAGAGCATATCCTTTTATGCGAAATGGGACAAAAATGAATATGTTTACTTGCAGTCGACGGCACAACACCAGCTTGATTCCCCACCTCATATGATCATGTATTGGTCATGAGATATTTTTGAAAATATCCTTCTCCTCTTTACATGTGAGCGTCACTGTTGTGAGATCCCAAAGGTGTATTCTTTGTGTAATCAAGACAAGATGACGAGAAAACATTATTAAATATAGAAAATATAATAAGACTATTGTCACATATGCATTTGTTTGCGAGTGTGCGTAAATTAAGATTTTAATTTTTTTCTTTTTAATTTCCTACGAGGTGTCTCCACACCTTACTATGGATGAGATTAATCTCCGCCCGCGCTTCGTGGCTAGCGCTGGCCCAATGATTTTTTACCTGTTATGGAATTTGAATACAGAACTAGCACGCTATGGATTGTCGCTCAATAGGAGCGAGGCCTTACACCGCTAGGCTAACCTTGCGGGTCTAAGATTTTATTAATCTAGAACATCTTAATGTTTCTAGCTAAAATTATATTTTTAAAAAGTTAGCGGTTAGTTTTTATAGTGTATAGATGGTATAACTTTATTTCTCTAGAATTTTCCTTTTTATTACTAATAAACATCATCCTCTTCCCTTTCAAAAAAGTAACGGAGGGAAAACTACTTAATTATAGCTATTTAATTATTTAATTGATGGTTATGTTTTTTTAGTGTAAATTAGGAATGAGTGTAATGCACAGAGGTACGATCGGTATTAGATTCAGCATACATCAATCACCTATTAGATAATCAACGGTTGCAATTAAAAGTATTGATATGTCCACAACTTTTTTATAGTGGAGAGTGTTGTATTCTAAGAATTACCAAGTCTAATGAATCCTAGAGAGTTGGCAACGTGTCATATTAGTGGACCGAGTCATATAAATCTGAAAGTCCGACACGGGTGTGAACACCGCCAATCTCTTTAACAACCCAAGTCCGTGAAAAAATATGTCTTCAAATCAGGATCTATTAAAGAAACTTGAGTCTGTGAAGAAAGACATCTTTTAGACGACCCATGTACGGAAGTGTCTCGAGAAATGGAATGACCTATAAGTCTCATCAACGTCATTCGCTTTTAATGCATGGTCAGTTTGTGCCCATACTTTGTCGCTTAGTCTCCATTGCAACAAATGCATGGCCAAAGTCATAATGACTTCTTGAGCCAAAGTCATAATGAATCCTCAAACATTGCATGCACTTCTGTCATTATATTACTGTCGCATTAAATGCAATGTTGACTCACTCAACTGGTTGCTAACACATGTAAAGTGGAGTCTAATTGCCGACTCCATCGGCCATGTCGAATTATCAATTAAAGTGACCCCATGAATTCTCTATAATAATGGATAACCCCACTATACCAAAGTACACTGAAGAAAAAAAACCCTGAACTAGATTATGCGTTTCTAAGAATTTTTTTCGTCTATTATTGGCTTGAACGTGGGAGGGCATTGTCGGGAGAAATCTCCTTTGATCCTCTAACGTGTGTTACCTATGCAGGGATCTGCTTTTCCCAGATTAATTTGCCATCAGAGAGGATGAAGGGACCCTAAACTCCTCCAAATATCCTCCCACTAATACAATTAGCTTTCTGACATAAACAGAAAATGATCCAAATCCATAAGAAGATGAATTTTAAAATAGCCCCAAGCCCTGTGCCTTGTGACAATAAGTATACTAATTTAACACCCCGCTTTATTGTGAGAGAAGTTTATATTAGGAATACTTGTTTATATTAAAAATAGTTTTGACCATGACTTTAATTTTGGGTGACATGAACTTGGCAAATATAGCTGTACAACAAAAATAAGCATGAAGGAGCCAAATAATGGTGATTATTAATGACTGTCATGGCACCAATGATGAAAGCACTAGCGCTACACGATGGTGACAGGCCCGGCCCAAGAGGGGGGGTAGGGGGCGACCGCACAGGGCCCCATTTCAAAGGGGGCCCCAAATTTTTAAAAATACCCATAGTATATTTCTTAAATTCTTTCCAATAAGTCTTTTGTTTGTTTAAAAAAGGGCCTAATAATCTAATACTAGCCCACTAAATTAAGTCTTTTGTTTGTTTAAAAAAGGGCCTAATAATCTAATACTAGCCCACTAAATTAAATAATAATTTATATCCATTGCCTAAGCCTAACTGCCTAACACCCATGACCCATCTGATTTACATTTTACCGGAAATATACACCAATTAGTACTACAATTATGATTAGTTGCTCATTTGTCTCCTAAAGTTTAGGAAATTCAATTTGAACTCATTAATTCCCAATTAACTATTCCCTATTAACTAGGAAACACACCAATAAATATAATTCAATAAATTTATAGTTCAACATTTATATAGAAGAGGGCCTCATTTTATCATTTCGCACAGGGCCTCAAAAAAGCTTGGGTCGGCCCTGGATGGTGATGATGTTAGTAGTAATGCGCACCGGAGATAGGATTCAGATCCTCTCTACTACAAAAAAAATAGTGGAGGGACCACTACATAATCACATACATTGATTATCTAGTTGATGGTTATGATTTTTTCTTTTAGTACAAATTAGGAATGAGTGCAATACACGAGTTGATGGTTATGATTTTTTCTTTTAGTACAAATTAGGAATGAGTGCAATACACGAGGGTATGGTAAGTGTTAGATTTAGATTGAATGAGTGCAATACACGAGGGTATGGTAAGTGTTAGATTTAGATTGTATCATAACCGCCTACTAAATAAACAACGCTTGAGATTAAAAGTATTGGTCTCTCCACTACTTTTTTGTAGTGGAGAAGATCCAAATCCATAAATAAATGCCCACCCGCTGCTGCAACAATAGTGTTAACAGTTTGAACGTATAGTTTGTTTTACATTGACAAGACGGTTAAAGAGATTGTCAAATACGGATTAATTCTCTTTAATTAGGATTACTCCGAATGGACAGATTAGTCGAGTCTATATATATATTTGTTTTTGGGTCTTCACAATCCTAAATCAGTTAATTTAGTGACTAATGACGAGGAACGTGACGGTGCACAACAACAATCTACAAAAGAAGAAATCACAATTTTGCATAAGGAAGCAATATAATGTTGCGTGACGATCAAAGAATTCCCAAACAAAACGAATATGTACGTGTAAATAATAAAGGTGACAAGCTTTGCATAAATATTGGTGGAAATGTTGAAATGTGCTGTCTAAGAATTAAAATTTTGATTAAGAGGATCAAGGCGACGAACTAGTCACGTTCATGATTTTCAGACTAATTAAACTTCAATTCAAGTACGAGTTGTCAAGTTTGAAGTTGTCACGTTATATTTAACACGTGGTTTTAGCAATCGGGGTTTTAGCAGCTTAATGGTTAAAGCACAGTCACGTCATTTGATTGATAACGGTGCAGGGATCAATACTCTGCAGGGGCGTAGCCAGAGCTCGTTTGCCCTGAGCAGCTACCCAGGGCAAGAAACACAGACTCTCCCACGACCTCTCCCTCCTCCCCTCGCTTCCCCTCCTCTCCCGCCATTTCACCTCACTCTCCCACAGATCCAACCTCCTCTCCTTCCTCTTCCAGGACCTCCATCTCAACAATCCCCAGCCCTCCTCCCTCTCCCGCGTCTCCCTCCTCTCCCTCATGACATACTTGTAGACCAATTTTATTTTTCGCCCAGGGCAAAAAATAATCCTGGCTACGCCACTGATACCCTGCATCTCTATTTTTTTCTATTGACCTTGATGTACAGTTTTTCTATTAAAAAATGATGGATTGTTGAGCTTCCCATCCTTTAATAAGTCGTCAAGTTTGAAATTCTCACATTATAATTAACTTATCATTTTATTAGTATATGCATGGTATGTAGCTCAATGGTAGAGCATTTACTTTGTTAGATGACTGACGGGATCAGTGCCTTGCATCTCCATTTTTATTACGTTCATTTTTCTAAAAAGTAATCCACGAGAGTTGGTTTCTTTACCTCTCTCCAACGATAAAGGTACATAAACTTTGACGAATAGGTGGAAATGTTGAAATATGCTAAGGATTAAAAATTGATTAGGGGATCAGGAGACAAACTAATCCTATTCATAATTAATTTTGACACTGTTGTAAATATAAATGCAATGAATGTGGACATTACTAGAAGAAGACTCTTCACCTACTTGTGACTTTTAGTATTCTCTTCCATATCTATATAATGTAATCCATGGAAGACAAAATGTAATTGATGGAGAAATGAGGATGAATAAAATGAGATGATCACTTTCTCCCTATCTCTTCTCTTGTCTATTTATTTACTCTCATATTTCATGTTTGATTCTTACTTTTGATATGTGATGTATGTAGATACAACAACGAGATTACAACACGTTATCAGCACGAAAGCTCTAGCTAGCCGGTTCGTAATCGTTCGTTGGTGAATATTTGACTTACGAGTATGGGAAGCATGTTCTTGTCATTCTCACAGACATGAGCTCATATGCGGATGCACTTCGTGAGGTAATGTACATGCTAGTTTCCTTAGCAAAGGGAAAATTGTGATATGGTCATTAATACATGTAACCTGTTTGTGAGACATTACCCAAAGAATTAAATATGATAATTGTAAAGGGAAAAATGTTTAGTTCTTCTTGTTTAGTTCCGCATCCTGAAGATGTTTAGTTCAAGAAGAACTAAACATAAATGTTTAGTTCTTCTTGATACATCAAACTAATATTCAAATTAACCCAAAGAATTTTATATGTATCCTCATTATATGTATTATTGGAACGTAATACATATGAACATCACTGGGTTTTGTCTAATGACTTGATTGCACTGTAATCAACAATCCATACATTTGTAGCTTTTCATAGACACCATGATCCTATGTATTTGTAGCTTTCTTCATAGACACCATGATCCTATCTATTTGTAGCTTTCTTCATCTTTTGAAAATAATCATATTGATCAGATACTACTTACATGGAATCATTAAAGGATGATTGGTCTATCGCATGCATTTGGTAAGCATAACCATAATGTTAGTTTGGTTAATAGCGGATCTCCTACTAAATACAAAAAGGGATGAATCAAGATGAGGCACAAGCACTTGGTGTTCGGTTCATTGTTGATTTTGATGCAGCATAAAGTCATTAATATAGGAGTCTAAATTTTGATTTTAATTAAATATCATTAAAGGAAAATACACACATGCACACAGCTAGTTGCCACCAATAAGTTTCTTTATTCTTTTGATGAATCCATGAGTCTGTATATAAATCATATGGAATGTACCTCCTCTGTCACAGACATATGGTATTGATATAATGTTTTACTATATGGATCATTAATTGTGTATGTTAGCTTTACAAAGAAAGTGAACTTTTACCAAAAGACAAATGATTATATGCAGAAGTTCATACAGAGCATCAATCATGAAAAATTGTCATAATATATCAATTTGATGTTTTTGCTTTTATTCTATTTGCTTGCTTGAGTTTATGATGATTTTGGCGATTATGTGTGATCTTATTAAAATGTGAATATTTCTAATTTCTCATGCACTAATCTTTCGTCCCCATGATTAGTGCACTGTGATATATGATAGTAATTATTACTTGTCTTTGGCCTCGAACATTCATTTTTACTGGACACCCTTGTGATTTTTGCACGATTATATCTCTTGATTATTTAAGTATCTTTGTCCAGAAGGCAAACACTTTAAATTTTCTTTCTATCAATTAAGACGTGAAAAATTAATGCCTCACTGAAAAAGTATTTACTTTTCTGGGCAATCCCTGAAGGATCGCTTTGATCTATGAAAACCAATAATCTTCCCTCAAACGCAACTGGCAGACTGAATCAGAACTTTTTGGATTTTAAATACATGACTAAATATGATTCAGCTCTGTACCAAATTATCTAGCAGCTAAAACTCTGTAAGCAGAACATTACAGACAGTGATAAAATTGATCGGAAAAAAATTCTTTTCCTTATTCCACGCAAATGATATTGTACTCCAGCAGCAGTACATGACCAAGAATTGCACTTAGCATTCTGAATTGATTAGTAGTCGCAGAGAAGCATAATCAATTGATGATTAGAAATCACAATGTCAGACTAGTTGGCTTACGAGTTGTGTTTGTAGCACATGCTACAATTCAGAAAATTACTTATACGCGTGGACAAGGGGGACGCTATGAACATAATAGGAGATCTTATCCTGTAGCCATTTTTGGATTTTAAACCCTCGACTGAATACAATTCAACTAGTAACCTTGTACTCTTACAATAGTACAACTAAAAGCATTATGAACTAATCCTTGCATTAGTAGTTGTTAAAAACACAACCAGCTGTTGTGAGAAACCATAATGCAAGTTTAATTGGTTCAGTCATAGTGCTTGAAGCACATGTCATAATTCAAACTAATATTCATAAGCTTGGACGAGGGGAAGGTAATGGATCTTATCGAACTATTTGGTTTCTCTATATTTGGATTATATACATTTGTCAGACAATTTTAATTTATCTTGATTTTGCTTTAAACTCTTGTGAACCTATGTGGTTTTTATTCATATGTGTATATTTTAGAATTTGTCTGACCTAAAATACAACATGTTGCGATGAGTTTGAGATTTAGGGACCCAAATTCTTTTAAATTCTAGCATGAGCGATTGGGTCATCTTGGGCAAAATATGATTTGTCGGATTTCCTTAAATTAAATGGGGCATTCAAACCAAATCCGACCAACTGCATATCACAATTTCCCCCCTTTATCTAATACGTGGTGAAGAAGCGAAACATTTCCCATCTGCGTGTTCTTTATTTGCAGTCCATGTTTCTATATCACCACCATAGCGTACCTCTATAGGACCTCGGTGAAGGTACATACATTATTTATGAAACTCCGTTAATAATTTAGTACCTATGGCCCATGTTAGGGGATCAATTTATAATTTGGTACGCTGACTGCATTTTCATTGAAGATCAATTCTCGACATTAGGGGGAGATTAGTGCCCAAAATACAAAATAATGTCAAGAAATTCCATTGGTGAAAAAGATCTTCAATATTTATATCCACGTAATAGTCAAACTGAACCAGAAGTTCACATGATAATCTGCCAAGAAAAGAGTGACTAAGCCCCATATTTATGTTGAATATATCATTGATGATTTGGTATGCCAGAATCATATTGTGCCAGAAGCATATAAAACATGTTAGTGTAAAAGATAAAAGTCCGCGGCAAACTAAATTATATATATAGAAAGACAGTCACTCCCATAACCTCCAGAAGAGGTTCATCCTGACGATGGAATCTCCAGTAAATTGCAACGTGCTTGATAATCATAATACTGGAGATGCGGAACGACCAAATCCAATTGTTAAGGGAAATGACAAGGATTTGGTTAACATAAAATAAGAATTAAAGTGGCCACGAATTTGTGAAAAAGGAGAAATATACAATAGAAATATAAAAGTTGTCGACAACATAGTTGCCTCTACAGTTGCTCTTACTATCTCCAAAAATAATCTGGATCCAGAACCTAAGTCGGTAGTAGAGTGCTTGAAGCACTCGGACTAGGTGAGATGGAAAGTGGCAATTGAGGCTGAGCTGAACTCGCTAAAGTATTTTGAACCTGTAGTTCATATATCCCTGTAGGATATAAATGGGTCTTCGTAAGAAAAATAAATGAGAATTGTAAGGTGGTGAGATATAAAGCGAGATTCATAGCTAAATGGGTTCACGCAGAGACCCGACATCGATTTAGATGTAAAATATTCTCCTATTAGTGATTGTATTACGTTCCGCAAGTTAATACATATGGCAGAAACTATGAATTTCTATATGCAGTATATGTACGTCATGACCACATTTTTATATGAGTCATTAGACGCTAATATTTTTATATGAAAGTCCCTGATGGACTTAAAATTCCTGAATTAAGAGAAAACAAGAATCGCAACATGTATAATATTAAATTATAAAGGTCGTTATACGACTTGAAACAGTCGGGTAGAATGTGGTATAACTGACTGAGCAAGTTCCTTCTGAAGAGGAGATATGCAAATAATGATGTCTGCCCTTGTGTGTTTATAAATAGCTTTTGTATTATATCAGTCTATATTGATGATATAAATGTTATTGGAATGCACAAGGAGCTTACAGAAGCTAGCTCATGCCTAAAGACGGAGTTTGAAATGAAAGACTTGGGAAAAACCAAGTTTTGTCTCGGCCTACAGATCGAGCATTTTCTCAGAAGGAATTTTTCTACACCAGTCAACCTATGTGAAAAAGGTTTTGGAAAGATTTTATATGGATAAATCTCATCCACTTAGCACACCAATGGTTGTCCGGTCCCTCGAAGTGGATAAAGACCCATTTAGACCCAAAGAAGATAATGAAGAAATGTTAGGGCCAGAAGTTCCCTATCTGAGCACCATTGGAGCACTTCTTTATCTCGTAATTTGCACCAGGCCTGATATTGCATTTGCGGTGAACTTGCTAGCAAGGTATGGTGCTTATCCTACAAGGAGGCAATGGAATGTTGTTAAACATTTCCTTCGCTATCTTCAACGTACAAAAGATCTTGGACTATTCTATAAAAGAAACCAAGATATGACATTGGTGGGCTATTAGAACGCTGGCTACATATCTGATCCCCATAACACCAGATCCCAGACTGGTTATGTTTTTCTCTGTGGTGGTACTGTCGTTTCTTAGAGGTCTGTTAAGCAGACCATGGTGATTACTTCTTCTAACCACTCAGAGATTATTGTTTTATATAAGGCCTCACGAGAATGTATATGATTAAGATCGTTGATACGACATATTTATGGCTCGTGTGGTCTAGCGAAAGATGATATTCCCCCCACTGTCCTTTATGAGGACAATGGATATGTAAAAGGAACCATGATAAAACATATTGCGTCAAAATTCTTTTATCCACATGAGCTCCAAAAGAATGGCGAAATCACCATCGAAAAAGTTCGCTCAAGTGACAATCTTGCAGATTTGTTCACTAAATCTCTGCCTACATCAACTTATGAGAAATATGTTCACAATATGCATAGACTTGAAAGACTATCTTCTTCAGGGGGAGCAAATTCTTAAAGAACAATCCTGAAGATTGGGCCCTGAAGGTCTATTATCATAATTTGCCCGTTTTCGCTAAGTTTTGTCCCATTGGGTTTTTCTTAGCATAGACTCAGAAGATTGTCATCATCAGGGGAGCGAATTTTCAACGCAATCCCGAAGATTGTGCCTTGAAGGACTATAGTTGTACTCTTTTTTTCTTTTTGCTAAGTTTTGTCCCACAGGGTTTTCTTAGCTAAAGGTTTTTAATGAGGCAACTAATGCAACACAAATTTGGAACCCGAAGATCTATAGTTGTACTCTTTTTCCCTTTGCTAAGTTTTGTCCCACATGGTTTTCTTAGCTAAAGGTTTTTAATGAGGCAACTAATGCAACAAGAATCTACTAATGTCGTGTACTCTTTTCCTCGACTAGTTTTTATCCCACTGGGTTTTTCTAGCGAGGTTTTTAACGAGGCATTGACATCATGTAGTAATGTCCAAGGGGGAGTGTTGTAAATATAAATGCAATGAATGTGGACATTACTAGAAGAAGACTCTTCACCTACTTGTGACTTTTAGTATTCTCTTCCATATCTATATAATGTAATCCATGGAAGACAAAATGTAATTGATGGACAAATGAGGATGAATAAAATGAGATGATCACTTTCTCCCTATCTCTTCTCTTGTCTATTTATTTACTCTCATATTTCATGTTTGATTCTTACTTTTGATATGTGATGTATGTAGATACAACAACGAGATTACAACAGACACTAATTAATCAAAAATTCTATAGTACAAGGTCATTCCAAGTATTTACCCATGATAACCAATTTTCCTACAAAATTTTGAGGGTATAACTGTCTATTTTCCTACAAAAGTTATACATAACGGAATATTTCATGACATTTACAACCTCAACTAACATCACGGATTAATCAACATATTTGAGCAGTTTAAGGGACTAATATCAAAATGTACAAATTTAAAAGACTAATATCAAAATTGTAGTGATATAAGGAAATGGCGTAAGAAAATTCCTTTAGGTACCGTTTGGCAAAGGGTTAAGTGAGGGGTTAAGGAGACTTAACCCCTTCTTAACCTGCCAAACACAACAAATTTATATAAGGGTTAAAGTGAGTTAACCCTCCATAATTTGCCAAACATAAAAAATATAGAAGGGTTAAGTTAACCCCTCTAGAGGGGTTAAAATAAGTTAACCCCTCAAAATGAGGGGTTTACTAATACTCCTATTTAGATGGAATAAGAGTTAACCCTCTAATTATAAAGAAAATAGTCAAAATCATTGTTATTCCCAAACACTAAAACTGATCATAAGGGCTAAAATAAAACTTATTTAACGGGTTAATAATTTAGTCCTTCGGATTATCAAATGGGCTAAGTACATTAATCCTTCTCTTTAACCCCTCTTCATTAACCCTTTGCCAAACGGGGCCTTATAGTTTTATCACTTGGAGTTATAGCTCAATGGTACAGCCTCAATGGTACAGCGCTTACTTCCTCTGGGAAAAAAAAACAAACCTTCATAGTTTTAGCCGTTGGAGATGTAGCTCAACGATATTGTGTAATTACTCGCTGAAAACTTCAAAAAATAAAAAATAAAAAAAATAATATCTAATACTTTTATTAGGGGCTATTTGGTTAGTTAAAAAAACAAGGAAATCAAATATAAGAAATCTATTTTCTATTATAGGTTCTTTTCTTGTGTTTGGTTCACTTTTTAAAACTAAGAAAAAAAATAAAATGAGATGAGTTGTCACCATATTATTGAATGATGTGACTCATTTTTATAGAAATCCATTTCATGACTTTTTTGGGGCTGTTTGGTTGGCTAAAAAAACAAAGAAATCAAATATAAGGAACATACTTTCTATAATAGGTTTTTTTTTGTGTTTGTTTCACTTCTTAAAACTAAGAAATGAGATGAGATATCATTATAACAAGTCAATATAAGAAATAATGTGACTCATATTTAAGTAAACTTATTTCATGACTTTTTTTTAGGAAATCGATGGAAATCAACTTTTAATGAGATGGGATGAGTTGCCACCATATTATTGGATGATGTGACTCATTTTTAAAGAAATTAATTTCATGACTTTTTTGAGGCTGTTTGGTTGGCTAAGTGGGTGTTTGGTAGCATAATTTTATAGGAAAGTTTTCTCAAAATGTCTGACAATGGCAATTCTGTAACTAAAAATTTTCTGCAGATTTTCGTAAACTGTGGTTGGTTCAAAAAAAATTTACAGAAATATTTTCTGTAAAGTACAAAAGTACCAAAATTTACAGAAATAAAATTTCTGTAAAAATAAGCAGAAATCACCCAGAAATCTGACACCACATTGACACTTTTCTATAAAGTTGACACTTTTCTATAAATTTAGAAATCTGACACCACATTGACACTTTTCTATAAAGTTGACACTTTTCTATAAATTTAGGGGGTGTTTGGTTTAATTTCTACAAAATAAAGTTGACACTTTTCTATAAATTTAGGGGGTGTTTGGTTTAATTTCTACAAATTATAGGAAATCTTGTTATTTTCTATAAAGTTATGGGCCATTTTCTTGTTTTGAACCAAACAAGCAAAGTAAAAAAAATAAGAAAATTAGTACTTTTTGACTTCTCAAAACTGTTCCTATAATTTTTTTAACAAATACAAGGAAATCATATTTTGGGTGGAAAATATTTCCTATAATTTGTAGAAATTGAACCAAACACCCCCTTAAAAAAAATAAGAAAACCAAATATAATAAACCTACTTTCTACGACTAGTATAGTGCACGTGCATTGCACGTGTATTTATTTTTATGTTTACTTTTTGTGATGATACTTTTTGTGTGTGTGAACTATCCATCTAATTGGTCATCATGAGTAACTTTAGAAATCTCAAATACAAAAAAACATCAATCACTTGATGTTTGCTAAGAAAAATTACAGGGATAGCAAGTGTAATGGATAATCATGATGCTCATTTAAAGATATATCTATACTTAAGAAGTTCCTCTTTGAAGATTTTTTTACACATGCATTTAATATGGTTGAAAAAATAACCGATCAATTATTTTATGCATGAAAGAGGCTTTCAAACATGTTATTTTCAACTCAATGTTAAGTTGAATCAGTACACAAATCTTCTAGTCCGGTGATTAATAAATTGATATTTTTGTATTCGTCATTAGTGTTATGAACCAAAATCACCGAATACTTTCTAACACGTCAATCTTTAAAAATTTTGAGAATGCATGAGATATGATGTTGTCTACTCTACCTATATAAAGATTTTCAATGGTCTCCTTGTGTTGACAGTTCTTGTAACCTCTGTAAGTTTTAATGTCTGTGGTTTTGTTAATTGCTAAATATTTATTGTCGTTGGCAACTACCTAGGATTAAAATCATTATCATTAATTCTAATAAATTCAATGAAATAATTTATAGTTTTATGCTAATTTTTAACTTAAATTCTAAAATCTTGCCTTTTTTAGGTAGAGAATGATTTTTATAGGCCTGCAATTCAGAGAATCTTTATCTCGAATAAAATATAAGGAATAAGGCTTAGAGTCAAAATTAGAGCAATTTCACATAACACCATATCTTTTGGCCTGTTTTAAGATAAACCTTCAGAACTTTAAAAATGAGTCAGTTGGCCCCTTCACTTTTGGGTGATTCCTAAAGATCAAAATGTTTGCCCATTTTCCCCCTCCCTTTCAGTTATATAGCCCTTGATTTTTTTTTTCAATGTACCCACCTAACTTCCAACAATTGTTTTCATAAAAACCTCTAAACAATTATAATATGATAAGTGTATAATACACAATCAATTATAACAACACTATGTATTCCAGACTACATGAAACTAATTAGAGGAACTGCTTGTTACCCATTGAAGAGTATACATACACAGAGCCAATCAGAATAGAATTATCTCACTACAATAAATGCCATTAACACCACAAAACGTCCATACAGTAACACTCTCAAAAGAACTCAAAATCCATAATGTTTCCATGCTCTTACTATTATGCCCTCATTTCTTTAGAATCTCAGCCTCCACCAGGTTGGGCACCTCCGACGACATCCATCCCCTTCAAAAAACTCACGCATATATACTAAAACAAATGGTGTCATAAATGTTAGCCTTCTTGTTTTGATGGTGATTTACAAACAATTTACTTCTAATGTTGTTTGTCTAGTGTTTGTGTTTTCGTATTTATTCTAGGCAAACAACAAGTTGGAGGATGGATGGAATAACGCTTCAACAACAATATCAAATAGAGGTTAGCGGAATAGTGGAGTGAAGCTTATGCAATTCAAGTTCAATATCCAAGTTCAGCTTCATCCGCATAGTGTACCAAGTCAAGCTTATTGAAGATCAAGATCTAGCTTGGGTAACTTAGTTTAGGTTTTATATTATGTGTGTTAAGTACCTTAAGCTCAATATCATATACACACACGTATTTGGTTTTTATGTATATATATAGTTATATATATACATGCATGGTTTTGGGTTTTCATGTTTACAAATATGAAATTACATATTTCATATTTATTATTGTGATTTGGTTTAACTACTTAGATATGAAACAAATATATTTTTATATACATACTCATATGTTTTATTTTCTATTGTATTTGTAAAAATATTGTATTCTTAGTTTTTGGACTTAACAATAATCATATATTTTTTTATTAAGTCTACATAATCATTGTGTAAAGTTTCAAAACATGGTTTAGCCAAAATGTCAAAATTCACATGTTTACATTTTCGTGTTTTTGCCTATTTTGTAAAATAATGATATTTTTTATTTGGGAAGTCTTTTTTGGAAACCAATCATTGTAGCATGTTTATTATCATGTCTACAATCATTCCCCAAAGTTTTATATTTTTTAGAATTTATTTGATATTTTTAAACAGTATTTTAAGATCAAAAAACAACTTTCAAAACCTGATTTCTTGTATCAGTTCACGGTCGACCGCCACGGTCGACCGTACTTGTGTTCTTTTCTGAGTAGCCAGCAGAGACTTTCCCAGTCGACCGCCAAAGTCTCTGGAAGTTTTCTGAGATTCTGTAGTGCCTCACGGTCGACCGCGAGAATTTCACGGTCGACCGCCGATAGTCCAACGGCTATATTGGGTACAGAATCTGTTTCCTGTTTTTCTGGGATTTTTGTTGTTTTGTTTGGGGTTTTGGCTGTTGGTTTCTCTTCCTATATAAACCCCTCAACCCCTCTTCTATCAGCAACCCAATTGATAGTTTTTAAAGAAGTTTAAAAGAGTTTTGAAAAGGGTTTTAGTTGGGTTCAAAGTCTGTTTGGTGTGTGAAGATTGTTTTACAAGTGGAGAAGATCATCTACAGTGTTTGAACTTCATCTTAATCCTCCTCTCCAACTTGATTTTCAGAGAAGAATTCCTAAACTCTATTTTCTAGTTATTTATCGTTTTTGTTCATAATTCCTATATGCTAGATTTTAATTGAGTTTAGTTGTTTTGATTTCACTCATTGTTTCCACCCACCCACTTGAGCTTATTGTATTTTTATACATAGTATATTTGGGTTGGTGAGAGTTATAATAATTGAGTGTGAGCTTTTATTGTGTTCTCATCCATATTAGAGAACAATCATTCTTTGTATTATGCTTAATCATGAGATTCACTTTGTAATACACTTGTACACCGAGAGAAGTGTGTGGCGAGAGTCGGGGATCGTCCCAAGAGGAGTGGCGTCGGTTGACGAACCTAGGAAGAGGTTGTAACCGAGCACTTGAGGGAGACACGGCTAGGTCCAACACTTAGTGGGTGTAGAGTGGGATTACAATAGTGTGTTGATTGTAAAGTTTTCGGTTAGCTAGAAAACCGAGTGTGAGGTGTAAACGTTGTTCGGGTAAGCGTAGAAAACCTGGTTGTGTTAGTGGATTTCTCCCCGGGAGTGGGGAGCGAAGACGTAGGACGGAAGGTCCGAACTCCGTGATCATATTACTTGTTTGAGTTTGGCTTAGCATACTTATATTTATTCATCTTTATAACCTTTCTATCATTGTTTATTTCATCCACTATATCATTTGTTTATGTTACCCTTGTGTTTGCATATCCTTGCATATATCTCATAGTATATCTCTTTGCTAGGATATATTTCATTGTTCATATTGTTTATCCTAGTTCACATATCATGTTGTATTTTATACTTGCTAGGATAACTTGGTAATTATTTTTAATTGGCATAAAATCGGATTAGATTAGCATAAGACCCTAATCACCCCCCCTCCCTTTAGGGTCTAACAATAAAAACTTCTCTCTTGAGGTAGGATATAGATATAAGAGATTATTATCAAAAAACTTGGAATTTCTTACACATTAATAAAATATCATGATCAGTTCATTCAGACTCAAGGAAGTTAGTGGGATAAATATACTACCAATTTCTTGTTAGACCCTAAAGGGGGGTGATTAGGGTCTTATGCTAATCTAATCCAATTTTATGCTAATTAAAACTTATTAACAAGTTATCCTAGCAAGTATGAAATACAACAAGATATATGAGCTAGGATAAGCAATATGAACAATGAGATATATCCTAGCAATGAGATATACTATAAGATATATGCAAGGATATACAAATTAACACATGGATGAAATAAACATAAACAAGATAGTGGGTAAAGTAAATAATGAGATAATGGCGATATGAGCAATGAGCACAAATAAGAATAAACGCCAAAGCACACTCAAACACAATCAAATGATCACGGAGTTCGGACCTTCCGTCCTACATCTCTGCTCCCCACTCCCGGGGAAAAATCCACTATCACAATCCGGTTTGGAAGCCGGAACTTCTACACACTCGGTTTTCTAGCTAACCGAAAACTCTACAACTCACACTCTTGTAAACCTACTCTACACCCTCACAAGTGTTGGACCTAGCCGTGTCTCCTTCAAGTGCTCGGTTACAACTTCTTCCTAGGTTCGTCAACCAATGCCACTCCTCTTGGAACGATCCCCGACTCTCACCACACACTCCTCTCGATGTACAAGTGTATTACAAAGTGATCTCACGATTAAGCACAATACAAAGAATGATTGTTCTCTAATAATGAGAACACAATAAAAGTTCACACTCAATTGTTACAACTCTCACCAACCCAAATATACTATGTATGAAAATACAATAAGCTCAAGTGGGCGTGTGTGTAAACAATGAGTAAAATCAAATCTAACTAAAATAGCAAACTAGCAATAATAAGAATATGAAAATCAATAATAATATTGCTAGAGAAAAGAGTTAGAAAACTTCTCTATAAACACAAAGAGAGGATGAGGAGATATTGAAGATGAACTCCTCAACAGATGATGCAAACTCCTCTTTGTAACAGCAAACCCCAAAAACAAACTAAACAAACTTAAACTCTTTTAAAACTTGTTTAAAATATTTCTTGGATTGGGTTGAGAACTGAGATCAAGGGGGTATTTATAGCCTCCCAAAAACTCAGCCAAGAACCCCAAACAAAAAACCAAAAACCCTAACGAATCAGAAATATGATTCTGTACCAAATATGACCATTGGGCGATCGGCGGGCGACCGGGCGGTCGACCGCGAAGGTCATTGAAACTGAGAAAACAATCAAAACAGGCCACGGTCGTGCGCGGCGGTCGACCGTGAGAACTTACAGACTGACGGTCGACCGTGAAAGTTTTGGCTGACTTCTCAGGAAAAAAAATGGGCGCGGTCGACCATGGCGGTCGACCGCAAACTGATATATGAAAGTGACAGTTTGAAAACAGTTTTTCTGATTTAAAACACTGTTTAAAAATATCAAATAAATTCAGAAAAATATAAAACTTTGGGAAATGAAGTCTAGTACAAAAAAATTGAAGTCTAGTACAAAAAAATGTAACTATTAATAGTTTTACTTTAGTTTATAAAATATATCTAACTATAGTAAATAATAGTTATAATATTATAGCCTTAAATCCTTTAACTGTAATTAATGTGATATGATTTAATAAGATTGGGGGTTATGAGAAGAATTTGAAAGTTATATTTAGTGTTAGGAGTTAGTGGATGAATGTTATGAGTGTGTGGTTAAATAAAAAATTGATGATCATAAAGACGATGGTTATGAAAAATTGAGTATGAATGTGTTATCATATATGTATGAATGGATGGATGTGTAGTCAAGGATGACATTATGAAAAATTAAGTATTTGTATGTCTTATGTATGCATGGATTGATGTGTTGGATGTCATATTAGAGAGAAATGTTTTCACATAGCAACTCACTTTTATAATAGTATTAGATATGTTTTTTCTTATGTTTGGTTCATTTCTTAAAACTAAGAAAAGAAATGAGATGAGATGAATTGTCATTGTATTATTGAATTATACGACTTATATTTAAGAAAATCCATTTATGATTTTTTTAGGGAAAAATGTGTCCAGGCCCCAAAAGTGGGAACTTCGTGTGACTAGCCCCCCTGTAATTTGCCCCATGTGGAATAGCCCCAAATACGCATAGTATTTGCGACGAGGCCCCGAATTGACTTTTTTTCAGAAAAAGCCCAGAGGAAGTTACGATCTTGCCCTCTGATGGGACTGAGCTGGGTTAATGTGCCTCTCACCTTTACAAGTACTCTCCCTCTCTTTCTCTCTCTTCCACCTAGCACCACCATCAAAAACTCTTCATCTTCCTAATTTCTGTATGGATTTCAACATTTCTAGGGTTTTCGCCGGAAAAATATCGTCTACGGAAGAATCCAGTAACGACTACGAGGTCGGGCACTGAGCCGAATTGGAAGGAAAAGGCGCTTCATCTGCGGGTGGCAGCGCGGAGGAAGCTACGGAAGCTACGAAAACCCTAATCGAAATGCAAAAGGAGGCATTACAATGGCGAGACCAGAAAAGGAGGACGGCAATGGCTGGTCATACCAACAAACCCCCCTCAAAAAAACAGTAAGTGTTATGTTATACCGCGAAGAGACAATGCAGATTAACCTAATATTGTTAGTTCTAGGTTTTGTCCAATGTTAGTTCTAGTTTGAGACCAACGTTAGTTCTAGTTTAAGTCCAATGTTAGTTCTAGTTTGAGTCCAAAGTTAGTTCTATAATATTACGTGTTAGCTCTATTTTGTTCCCGTTAGTGCTAGGTCTAATATTGTTAGTTCTAGGCTTTGTCCAATGTTAGTTCTAGTTTGAGTCCAATGTTAGTTCTAGTTTGAGTCCATTGTTAGTTCTATAATACTACGTGTTAGCTCTATTTTGTTCCCATTAGTGCTAGGTCTAATATTGTTTCATATGTCTTATTGAACTTACAAATTCGAAAATTTTTTGCAGGGAAAAAATTGCTCTAACAGGCTCAGCAGAAACACTAAGGTTAACGGCCAATATCGGGGCTTATTGGGGATTTATGAAGCGCATTGCCCCGAAGATCCGTCAGTGGCATAGGGATGCATACTGCGGTTCTATATTTCAGCACTACATTTTGTTTGGGGCTCCTGTGCCTGATCGACCCACCCTTGAGCTGCTGCTGAGCTTTTTCGACAGAGATAATAACACCTTTTGTATACCTGATTCAAAAAGTGGGGGTATGAAAAATGTTAGTTTTGATTTGCAATGGGTCCATAACCATACTTATTTCCCAATTTATGGGGAGGACATAAGGAACAATAGGGACTCAAGAAGCAGAATATGGCTGGAATACTTCGCTAAGCTTTTCATTTCTGAAGAGGGTAAGAAGTTAAAAGAAGCAGAAACCAGCCAACGTAAACATCTTGAAGGGCTACTTGAACGGCTAGTTGAATCTACAAAAAAGCGGGATATCGAGGATTTTGTTCTACTACAAATTTTGTACCAATGCTCTATGATATGGAGTCCCATAGCAGGGCAAGGTATCCCTAGACCCTTACTCAGGTACCTGGGTAGCATTCAGAGGGTCAATTCTGTTGCATGGGCCCCGTTCTTTTATAATGAAATTATCAGGGGCATTGGAGTTGCTTTGGAGGGAAAGAAGAAGCAAAAGGTCGCATATGTCCCAGGTTGCATGACACTATTGTGTGTAAGTTCCATATTTTACTGATCTTGTTTCATTCTAGTTCGTACCTATGCACTGTTAGTTCTAACTTATTCTATGTTAGTTCTATTCTGTAGCGTGTTAGTTCTAATCTGCACAGTGTTAGTTCCGTTCTGTAGAGTGTTAGTTCTAATCTATAGATTAAAACTCACACGCTACAGACAGATTAGAACTAACACGCTGCAGAATAGAACTAACACTGTGCAGAATAGAACTAACACTGTGCAGATTAGAACTAACACTGTGCAGATTAGAACTAACACTCTACAGAATAGAACTAACACTGTACATATTAGAACTAACACTCTACATAATAGAACTAACACAGTGTTAGTTCTATTCTGTAGAGTGTTAGTTCTAATCTGCACAGTGTTAGTTCTATTCTGTAGAGTGTTAGTTCTAATCTGCACAGTGTTAGTTCTATTCTGTAGAGTGTTAGTTCTAATCTGCACAGTGTCAGTTCTAATCTGCACAGTGTTAGTTCTATTCTGTAGAGTATTAGTTATAATCTGCACAGTGTTAGTTCTATTCTGTAGAGTGTTAGTTCTATTCTGTAGAGTGTTAGTTCTATTCTGTACAGTGTTAGTTCTAATCTGCACAGTATTAGTTCTATTCTGTAGAGTTTTAGTTCTATTCTGCACAGTGTTAGTTCTATTTTGCAGCGTGTTAGTTCTAATCTGTCTGTAGCGTGTGAGTTCTAATCTGCACCTTGTTAGTTTTAAGATATACCATGTTAGTTCTATCTGCACCCATGTAAGTTCTATCATAGGAATCGCATCTATGAGGATGCCGACAATTATTTCAAAGGCTAAGTCAGCGTCAATAACATTTGTCCATAGGCCTATTGCGGAGGTCGCTTCTCCTGGTCATGTTCATTCACTTCCCGCTGAACAGAGGGATGAAGGTCCCGCTGTACAGAGGGGTGAAGTTCTTCAGCAAAAGCGTCAGGCAAAGAGGAAGGCTTTGCAGGAAGAAACTACTAAGAACTTCTCAATAGGTTACGTAAGTATCCTGTTATGTTAAGTCGTACTCATTTCACACTAACTGCAAAGAATATCCTAATTATGTTTAATCCTACTTAAAATTATAATCTTGTATCAATAACAGATCATGGCAAAGCATATTGACGTTGCTTTTGACGATGAAGAGGAGATCAATGTTCTTCCCATTGAGCAGCAACTCACATTTTGGAGAAATTTTGCTAAATTTCTCAAGCGACTTCTTGTTGCTACAAAGCAGACCAAGAGCAAATATTGTAAAGAATTCATGATTGAGATCAACAGGCTTAACAGGATAATTGAAAAATATGGAACACATGATAAGGTTATAGACCCGGTGCTGCTTAAGTCAAATATCAAACAGAAAATTGTAAATGAAATTAGGAAGAAGTGACGGGAAAGTCAAGAGGAACAGAAGTCCAAAACAAGCACTGTATATAAGGAAGAGCCCACCATGCAAGAACATGTACATAAGATTGTTGAAGAGGATGTGATGCATCCTGCTGACGATGAGGTAATAGAAGAGGAGCCTGTTACTTCTCCAGGGGAGGGGGTATATAGTAAGGTTGACCAGACTGTAGATACTAAGGTTGAGGATAGTGTAAATAAGGAAGAGGAGCATATGGAAGATATTGTAGATAAGGAAGAGGAGCATATGGTAGATAAGGAATAGGAGCATATGGAAGATATTGTAATATGGTAGATAAGGAAGAGGAGCATATGGAAAATAAAAATTTTATTGTAGATAACAAAGGTTTTGATGAGGATCCTGTTGATGGTGTAGATAAGGAGGAAGATATTGTAGATAAAGAGAAGGAGAATGTAGATAAGTTGGAAGCACAGGAGGAAGAGGATCTTGTGAATATTAAACATGATGTGGATAAACTTGTAGAAGTTCTAGCGACCAATGTGGAAGCAAAGCGTAGACCACAGCCAAGAAGGGTAAGCAGGAGATCTAAATGGAAGAGGACACCATATACTGAAGGCAAAAGAAAGAAAAAGGAAAAAATTAGTATATATATACTTGAAAGTCCTGAACCAAAAGTAAAACTAGCTGAAAAAGTTACTCATTTTTACCCCGGTAATCAAAACCCCACTTTTGATGCGTTGAGTTTGAAGCCAATGACAGATGAAGAGGAAGCTCTATTGGGAGAGCTGAATAATGAGCTTCTAGACCCTACATTGTTTAACTTACGCATAATAGATAGCACAGGTGCTTTTGTACATAATTTAAAGATACCATCTCCCGTAGCAGAAAGACTCGACAAAGCTCAAATTGAGAGCCTAACCAAATTTTGTTCACAGAAGATTCACAGGTAAGTTTCAGTTGACTATTTATATGCTAATTCTCCACATATTAGTTCTAATTCATGTTACTTCTAATTTATATCAGGAGATATAATGTTATAGTAACAACCAACAGTAATATTAACAGGGAAGAGTTGTTATATGTGCTTCGTGGTGGCCGCCTTGACGACAAGGTTAACATATACTTCCTTAATAATTCAAATTATATTGTTTAAATTGAATTTTAATGTTTCATAACAATTACAGGTGGAAGAAGCAGTTTTGGACACGATTAGCCAGGAGGCATACGGCAAAGGATATGGAGTGGTATCGGTGTTCTTTCTTGTAAGAACATGCTATTCCTAATTTCACCACGTTAGTTTTGATTGAAATTCATGTTAGATCTTGTGTAATCCATGCTAGTTATACCATGAGTCACGTTAGTTCTAGTTAGCATCAAATTAGACCTACCATAAGTCATGTTAGTTCCGTTCTTTAGAGTGTTAGTTCTATTCTGTAGAGTGTTAGTTCTATTCTGTAGAGTGTTAGTTCTATTCTGTAGAGTGTTAGTTCTATTCTGTAGAGTGTTAGTTCTGTTCTGCACAGTGTTAGTTCTAATCTGCACAGTGTTAGTTCTAGTCTGCACAGTGTTAGTTCTATTCTGTAGAACGTTAGTTCTATTATGTAGCGTGTTAGTTCTATTATAGTGTTAGTTCTATTCTGCAGCGTGTTAGTTCTAATTAATACGGTGTTAGTTAGCCTTCGCATCTCATGTTTGTTTTAATTTCAACTCAAACATGATGTGTTTGCAGCACTCACTCTATGGCTTGGAGGCGAACAATTACGAGCTATATTTATCATTCATTGACAAATATACCGCATTCCGTATGGAGCATCTCTTGATCCCTTTGGTCAGGCACGATTATTGGCATCTTGTAGAAGTTGATCTTAAAGATAAAGTCGTCAAACATTACAGCTCCGCTGGGCACGAAGCTTGGATGGAGCCTGTTAATAAAATCATAAACTTCTTTGATGCCCATCATGCTGATTTTATTGAAGATAATATGCGCAAAATATTTAGATATCAAGCCATCAAATGCGAGCAACAAAGAGGATGGTTAGTTCCGATGTCTATATTGTGTTAATTTGTGTTATAGTATTAGAACAGACCGAAAATGTCTAATGAACTCACTCTATGTTGCAGCTTTGACTGTGGTGTGTTCGTCTACCTCTTTGTAAAATCCATAATTAAAGGACGATCAACATTGCCGGTTAATCCTCCGAACGATATCCCTGAAGCTATGCGAGCAAGACTTGCCGCACAATTATTACTGGCTGGTTTTGAACAAAGACATAAAGAAGAAACAGTGTACAGTGATGAATGATATGGTCATACAAATACAATAATGTATGTATATTTAAGTAATTGAAAATGATTATTATCAGATATATTGTTCTATCTGTACCATGTTCGTTCTAGTGATGCTCGTTAGTTCTAACTCATACAACGTTAGTTCTATTCTGTACCATGCTCGTTAGTTCTATCTTATAGCCAGTTCTAATTTTTTAATTATTTAAGTTATCTTCAGACCTCCAGCTGCTCACTTCTTTCGAAGCGACGGTTCCATCATACTAACATATCACATCATATATTCGCGTGTTCCCAAGTCAGTTAAATAAATAAATTAATTTAAATACATAATACGAACTTCCATCGATAGTACGGTCACCACCTTTCTTCTACTGGCCCCAGCGTAGGCGCCTCTGCAAACCCCTCCCCCTGCTAAAAACCGCAACCCAGCGTCATCTATTTTCATCGTATACCCTCACAAATGGCTGAGGATCCTTCTTGTGTACACTGCCATGGGACAGGACATAGCTCTCGAGATTGTCATCATGGAATTACCGCTCGTGCCCCTCCGAGGATGCTTACCGTCCCGGCCAACACCTCCAGCACCATACGACATCTTTCTTCTTACGCCATCTTCAATCTTGATAGAGGTCGTCCATCTGTACAGGAGCTCCGAGAGATGCTGGCCTACCGCTTCAATCTTAGGACATGGCCCCATCAAATCAAGGAGGAGAGATGCTGGCCTACCGCTTCAATCTTAGGACATGGCCCCATCAAATCAAGGAGGCGACAGGGAACAGCTTCATGGTGCAGTTCCCATCCGATGAAGTTCTTGCCCAAGCTATTGAACTCGGTTTGATAGATATGGGCACATTTAATGGCAGATTTCACCGTTGGAAAGAGGATCTGAGGCTAACAACATTGCCTCAACCCTTTCTAGTATGGATTCGCCTATTCAATCTCCCATACCACCTCTGGAATTTTGAATTTCTTCAATCTCTGCTCATTGGTATCGGTGAATGTGTAATGTGCTCCAGGGACGTCATAACACATTCTAACTTCAAAGACTGTAGAGTTCTACTCAAGGTTAGGGATTTATCTGAAATCCCTAAGAGGCTTGGGTTCCGTTACATCTCGCCGGTGGACGGTAACGCCAGGGAAGGATACGCCATCACGCAGGTCCAATGCGGGGGGAATTTGGAGAGGGCTCATGGATCCACACGACTCAACTTAGGGCCCCAGCGTGCGCAGCCCTTTAGGACCGACCCCGAGTTAATTGAGGTTAGTTGGGGTGGCGTCCACATGACGGTCGAGAGAGACCAATGGTAGCTGTTTCTCCGTAACCAAGGGGTCGGGGTGCCAATTCTCTGAGGTCTCTCCCTACCGATAATGTTCCTCTCCCTTTAAACTCCGTCGTCTCCCACAGTGGCTCAGCGGAATCCAATTCTCCTTCCTCAAAGCGCAGTAAGTCAGGACCTTCGAAAAGGAAGGCGAGTGACAGCGAAAAGGGTTTATTAGACCCAAACCGATCCAGCGAGGGCAGCAACAAATGAAGACCTGGCATCATTGCGTTTTAGTTCTTGTTAAATTTTGCTTATCCAGAAAACAGTTTGTTACAAATCTTAACCCAAATACAGAGAACCGTGTTAGTTCTTATATATTAGTATAACTAATGTTGTGTTAGTTCCAATCTGCACCCTTTTAGTTATATATTATAACATGTTAGTTCTATTCTGTAGAGTGTTAGTTCTATTCGGCACAGTGTTAGTTCTATTTGGCACAGTGTTAGTTCTATTCTGCACAGTGTTAGTTCTATTCTGTAGAGTGTTAGTTCTAATCTGCACAGTGTTAGTTCTATTCTGTAGAGTGTTAGTTCTATTCTGCACAGTGTTAGTTCTATTCTATAGCGTGTGATGGCTTGTTAGTTCTATTTTATTACACGTTATATCTAATTTATACCACGTTATATCTAATTTATGTTAGTTCTATTTTATACCAAGTTATAAACCTAATTTATACCACGTTAGATCTAATTTATACAAAGTTATATCTAATTTATGTTAGTTCTAATTTATACCACGTTATAAACCTAATTTATACCACGTTAGATCTAATTTATACAAAGTTAGTTCTAGTTTATACCAAGTTATATCTAATTTATACCACGTTATATCTAATTTATGTTAGTTCTAATTTATACCACGTTATAAACCTAATTTATACCATGTTAGATCTAATTTATACAAAGTTAGGTCTAGTTTATACCAAGTTAGTTTATTTTATACCACGTTATAAACCTAATTTATACCACGTTAGATCTAATTTATACCAAGTTAGTTCTAATTTATACAACGTTAGTTTATTTTATACCACATTATAAACCTAATTTATACCACGTTATATCTAATTTATACGACGTTAGATCTAATTTATACCAAGTTATAAACCTAATTTATACCACGTTATATCTCATTTATACCATGTTTTAAACGTAATTTATACCACGATATATCTCTTTTATACCACGTTAGATCTAATTTACTAATTTATACCAAGTTAGTTCTATTTTTTACAACGTTATAAACCTAATTTATACCATGTTATATCTCATTTATACCAAGTTAGTTCTAATCTACACCATGTTATTTCTAATTTATACCAAGTTAGTTCTATTCTGTAGAGTGTTAGTTCTATTCTGCACAGTGTTAGTTCTGTTCCGTAGAGTGTTAGTTCTAATCTGCACAGTGTTAGTTCTGTTCTGTAGAGTGTTAGTTCTAATCTGCACAGTGTTAGTTCTATTCTGTAAAGTGTTAGTTCTAATCTGCACAGTGTTAGTTCTATTCTGTAGAGTGTTAGTTCTATTCTACACAGTGTTAGTTCTATTCTGTAGAGTGTTAGTTCTATTCTGCACAGTGTTAGTTCTATTCTGTAGCGTGTGATGGCTTGTTAGTTCTATTTTATTACACGTTATATCTAATTTATACCACGTTATATCTAATTTATGTTAGTTCTAATTTATACCACGTTATAAACCTAATTTATACCACGTTAGATCTAATTTATACAAAGTTAGTTCTAGTTTATACCAAGTTAGTTTATTTTATACCATATTATAAACCTAATTTATACCACGTTAGATCTAATTTATACCAAGTTAGTTCTAATTTATACAATGTTAGTTTATTTTATGCCACGTTATAAACCTAATTTATACCACGTTATTGTAGGGTGAAAATTTGATTTTTCCGAGGAAAGGAGTTTCGTTTGTATTTATAAGAAAGCTTATTACAAACTAACAAATCAAATGTTTAC
>NC_033800.1:5809747-5833800 GCF_001876935.1 Asparagus officinalis | reverse complement strand
ATGTATGAGAAGCCATCAGCCGCGAACAAAGTTCATTTGATGCGGTGGTTATTCAATCTGAAAATGGCGGAAGGCGCGTCAGTAGCACAACACCTCAATGAACTTAATACGGTTACAACCCAATTGAGTTCAGTTGAGATTGAGTTTGATGAAGAAGTTCGGGCGTTGATATTGTTGTCTTCCCTACCAGAGAGTTGGAACGCTACAGTCACAGCTGTGAGTAGCTCGTCGGGAAAGAAAAAGTTGAAGTTCGGCGACGTTCGTGATTTGGTTCTCAGTGAGGAGATCCGACGGCGAGAGACTGGTGAAGCTACAACCTCTTCAGTATTGCATACAGAGTCAAGAGGTAGAAATTCAACCAGAGGAAACGGACGAGGAAAATCAAACTTCAGAGGTAGATCAAAGGACAGGAGGTCCAAATCAAGGAATCCAAGCAACAGCTCGAAGGCTATCGAGTGTTGGAATTGTGGAAAGACCGGGCATTACAAGAATCAGTGCAAGAGTGCACAGAAGGAGAAGGAGGCGAAGGCAGAGGTGAATGTCACCTCCACTTCAGGAGGAGACGACGCATTGATATGCTCTTTGGAGAGCAAGGAGGAATCTTGGGTGTTAGATTCAGGAGCGTCGTTCCATGCTACCTCTCAGAAAGAATTCTTCGAGAAGTATACCCCCGGAAATCTTGGATACATATATCTTAGTGATGATCAACCGTGTGCTATTGTGGGCAAAGGCGTGGTGAAAATTAAGTTGAACGGGTCAGTATGGGAGCTGAAGGATGTCAGGCATATTCCCGACCTGAGAAAGAATTTAATATCCGTAGGCCAGTTGGCTGGCGAAGGTTATACCACGACCTTCCATGGAGATGATTGGAAGATCTCAAAGGGCGCAATGACGATTGCCCGAGGCAAGAAGACTGGTACCCTGTATATGACAGCAGGTGCACGTTGTTTGATCTCAGTTGCAGCAGGCAATGAGACTTCAAAGCTGTGGCACCAGAGACTCGGTCATATGAGTGAGAAGGGGATGAAAATCATGCACACAAAGGGAAAACTCCCAGGACTGCAGTCAGTGGAGATGGATATGTGTGAAGAATGTATACTTGGAAAGCAGAAGAGAGTCAGCTTTCAGACAAGTGGCAGAACCCCCAGGAAGTAGAAGCTAGAGCTCGTTCACTCAGATGTGTGGGGACCAACAACCACCGCGTCCATTGGTGGAAAACACTACTTCGTGATTTTTATCGATGATCACTCTCGGAAAGTGTGGGTCTACTTTCTGAAGCATAAGTCAGAAGTATTTGAGGCTTTCAGGAGATGGAAAGCTATGGTCGAGAATGAGACCGGTCTGAGAATAAAGAAGCTCAGGACCGACAATGGCGGTGAGTATGAAGACACCGGATTCAAGAAGTTCTGCTATGAGCACGGGATCAGAATGGAGAGAACCGTGCCCGGCACGCCTCAGCAAAATGGTGTAGCTGAGCGGATGAACCGAACGTTGACAGAGAGAGCCAGAAGCATTCGTGTACAGTCAGGCCTACCGAAGCAGTTCTGGGCAGAAGCGGTCAACACAGCAGCTTACTTGATCAACCGAGGTCCATCGGTTCCATTGGAGCACAGAATACCAGAGGAGGTATGGTGCGGAAAGGAGGTAAAACTCTCACATCTTAAAATTTTTGGTTGTATAGCTTACGTGCATATTAGTGATCAAGGCAGGAATAAGCTTGATCCCAAGTCAAAGAAATGCACTTTCATCGGCTATGGTGAAGATGAGTTCGGCTACCGTATTTGGGACAACGAAAACAAGAAAGTGATCAGGAGCAGAAATGTGATATTCAACGAGAAGGTGATGTACAAGGACATGCATAAGACAGACGACTCAGAGAGCGAGTCAACATTTATAGATGCAGATGTTGTCCCAGGTAACCTCTCGAAAGAACCCAATACAGAGGGTCCTCCGCCAGAAGAGCCTGTTGGACAAGTTGGTGCGCAGGAGCCCGACGCACCAGGTCCGATATTAAGAAGAACTTCTCGTCCTCCTGTACCCAATAGGAGATACATAAACTATCTATTGTTAATAGATGGAGGAGAGCCTGAAAGCTATGATGAAGCTTGTCAGGGTGGAGATGCGAGCAAGTGGGAGCTTGCTATGAAAGATGAGATGAAGTCTCTCATCTCAAACCAGACGTGGGAACTAGCTGAGTTGCCTATGGGTAAGAAGGCACTCCACGATGAAGTCTCTCATCTCAAACCAGACGTGGGAACTAGCTGAGTTGCCTATGGGTAAGAAGGCACTCCAAAAAAAATGGGTGTACCAGGTGAAAGAGGAACAAGATGGCTCCAGAAGATATAAGGCCCGGCTAGTTGTCAAATGATTCCAGCAGAAGGAAGGAATTGACTACACCGATATTTTTACTCCCGTGGCGAAGCTAAATACTATTAGGACAGTGATGAGTATTGTAGCTATTGAAGATCTTTATCTCGAGCAGTTAGACGTGAAGATGGTGTTTCTTCACAAAGATCTAGAAGAGGAGATATACATGCACCAGCCAGAAGGTTTCTCAGAAGAAAAGAAGAAGAACCTGGTGTGCAGACTCAAGAAGAGCTTGTATGGCCTGAAACAAACCCTAAGGCAGTGGCATAAGAAGTTTGACGACTTCATGCACAAGGAAGGTTTCGAGAAGTGCAACGCCGACCACTAATGCTACTTCAAAATATATCAGTCTAGTTATATCATCCTACTATTGTATATTGATTATATGTTGGTTACAGGAGCAGATATGGAGGATATCAGGAGTTTGAAGCAGCAGCTGTCAAAGGAGTTTGACATGAAGGACTTGGGTCTAGCGAAGAAGATTCTTAGAATGCAAATCAAGAGAGATAAGAAGAGAGGTCTCTTGCAGTTATCTCAGACGGAGTACATCAACCGTGTTTTGCAAAGATTCAATATGGGCGACACCAAGCCAGTGAGCACACCCTTGGCCTGCTATTTTCGCCTATCGAAAGATCTGTCTCCTTAGTCAGAAGAAGAGAAAGAGAGTATGGCTCAGGTCCCTTATGCCTCAGCTATCGGAAGTTTGATGTACGCAATGGTCTGTACGAGACCAGACATTGGCCATGCAGTGGGAGTGGTCAGCTGGTTAATGTCGAATCCAGGAAAAGCTCATTGGGAAGCGGTCAAGTGGATTCTGAGGTATCTACGAGGTACCACATAGAAGTGTTTGCACTTTGGTAAGAGAGAGGTAGAAGTGCAAGGGTACGTAGATGCAGACTTCGGCGGCGAAGTGGATCACCAAAGAAGCACCACCGGCTATGTATTCACTATCGCAACTACAACTATTAGTTGGATGTCACAGATACATAAGATTGTCACTCTATCCACTACAGAAGCTGAGTATGTTGCAGTGACTGAAGCCAGTAAAGAGATGATATGACTTCAGGGTTTGTTAACAAAGCTGGGATTCAAACAGAAGAAGAATGTTCTGTACAACGACAGCCAGAGTGCGATTCACTTGGCTAAGAATTCTGTATTTCATTCTAGAACGAAGCATATTGGGCTTCGGTACCTTTTCATCAGATCTCTGTTGGAAGATGACGTGTTAAAACTGGAAAAGATTCTAGGAAGTAAGAATCCAGCAGACATGTTAACAAAGATAGTGACCGTTCAGAAACTGGAGTTGTGCGCAGCTTCAGTTGGCCTTCATGCATAGATGATAAGGGCGGAGCCACACAGGAGGAGGAGCTTGTTGAGATAGCCTGCTGACAGCGGTTTGGACTCCAAGTGGGAGATTGTTGGAATTGATGGTGTCGACCAAACCTTGCAGGCGAGTTTAGGGCAGATGTGAGCTGCAGGCGAGCTCGACGAGGTTAGGTGAGGTCGACTCAGGCAAAGTTGGGGGCTGGCGAAATCTGTTGGCGAGCTCGAGTTCCCCCCATTACAGGCGAGCTTCTTCAGGCGAGGACGAAGCTCAGGCGAGTTCGACGACAGTTGCAGGCGGAACTCTCGAAGCATGTGAGTTTGCAGGCGACGGTCTTTGCAGGCGAGTTTGAGGCGAGCACGGGATTCGAGGTATGTGTGGGCTAGCGGCAGCCTGTTGCCAGTCGAAACCTAGGGTTTCCCTATAAAAGGGAAACCCAGAGCTCATCTCGTCGATTCTGCTTCCACTCTCTCTCTCGCGATCAAAACCCTAGGCGGCGGCTCACCCCCTCTCTCTCTCTCTCTCTAGCGATCTCTCTCTTTTCTCTCAGTTCTCTTATTCTCACGTGATTGGGAAAGGAATTGAAAGGAGGAATTTATTGTAGAGGAAATTAAGAGGGGTATTAAAGAAGAGGGGAATCTTTACTGTAGCTACAGTGAAGATTGTATTTATTGAGGAATCTTAAGTTTGAGATTCGGTCGTGAATTGTAATTTCTTATTAGATTAATAAGAAATTTATTGTGTGGCTCCTGAGGACGTAGACAGTTGCCAAACCTCGTTAAAACTTAATGTACTTCTTCTATTCTGTGTTTCTGCTGTCTTAGGGGTTTTGGCGTAAATTCCCAACATGATTTGCATAGTTATTTGAATCGTCTTACTGTTCAATTTTGATAGTCGTCCTTGCTATTAGAATATCGGGTTGGGGTAATGGATCCACATCCAATAACCCAATTGCAACCTCAACCACCATCAATAACACATAACAGGGTTCTAAGTTTAACATCTCTACAATAATTATTGGTTGCAAATCAGCATGGATTCTTAGCCAAAAGAAGGTTTCCTTCTTATCGTAGAGATCTCAAACCCTGACCTCTCCATTAAAACTTGCACGTATCCTAAATTGAAACATATATGCTCTTCAATTCTTCCTCTATATTGATTTCATACTCTCTCTTCTAGCTCTTACTTGGACTATGCACATTCTCTATTTTGTACTTTCATGTCCTTAAGGCCCCATCACTCTCTGTGTTCTAAGAATGTGATCCACTCTGATCATCTCCCCTCACCCCCTCTCTACTTTTAGAAGATTGAGATTGAAAGAGACCACGCATGGAAGAAGAACCGTTAACTTTCTTAGCCCAAAAGAGAATAATAATTTTATTTTGGGTTACTTGTAGATACATTTTATATGTACTATATATATGCCAATGAAGTTATTTATATCTTCTAAACTATTCTAAGCATCAAATGTACATATGAACTTTTATCATTAATTCAGAGGAAAACTTGTTGAATAAAGAATATACTTAATATAGGAAATATTAAATATGGGGTACTCTAAATATAGGATATAATAAACGCTCATTAATGTTTATTCCATATATGTAATTTTTTACTTAGCATCCAAGTAATTGTAATTATATCAGGAGAAGGTCTTCTTCTATTGAAAGGAATTCGAATCATAATAAAAAAATAAGTCCTTCTCAAATCTCTTATTCTTTGTATTAATTTCTACTTGGTATCAGAGCAGGTTTGATAATTGAACCTGGTTCTTTTGAATTGAATTCCGCTACGAATCTCAAATTGAAAGCTCAATGGGTTCCAAAGACGATACAACAATGGTATCGTCAAACTCAAACCCTAATCCTCACATTGTTCATAACCACATCGATGCACCCTTCCCAACTGGCAATACCCTAAATGAGAACAATTACACCCTTTGGTCGAAGGTCATGAAGATGTGGATTAATGGTCGGAAGATGTGGGGGTACATCAGTGGTACAAAAACGAAGCCTACAGAAGGGAGTGAAGAGTATGAAAATTGGTGCTCGGAGAACGATAAGGTGAAGGGATGGTTGTGTGATTCGATGTCCACAACACTTATGAACATGTATGTTTGTTTGGAAACTGCGAAGGAAGTTTGGGACTCTCTTGAAGCTATGTATACCGACACATCTGATGAAACTCAAATCTTTGAGTTACATAGGAAGAGTTTCTCAACAAAACAAACTGGTAGATCTCTTGCGACTTATTATGATGAATTAGCAGCAATTTTTCAAGAGATTGACCAGCGCAACACGATGAAAGGAGAAAGTGTTGAGTCTTTCGCCCTCCTACAAAAATATGTAGGACGTCTTACGGTTCACATGTTCCTCTCTGGATTGGATAGTATGTATGATCAAGTGCGTGGTGAAATTCTTCGAAAAGACCCACCACTTACGTTGGAACAATCTTATCAGATAGTACGAAGGGTGTCAGTTCACAAGCATGTGATGGGAACTCAAGCACCTTTAACTGAGTCTTAAGTTATGGCACTCAACTATAAAAAGGGACAGCCTCAAAGTTCCTGGAATTCTCATAGAGAGACTCGACCTCTCCGCCTTGATCTCGAGTGTACCCTGTTTGTGTCAAAAGTTGCCTTTTCCATTGTTTTCAAACCTGTTACACCGTTTATCAATTACAAGTTCAAACTGAAAAGAGAGTTGATCTTTTTATAAGATCTTCTTACAACGAAAAATAGAGATTACAACTTTATCAAACAAAACGCAGCAGTAGTTTATCTCCCGCTGCTTTGCGTGGGATCTTTGCCTGTGCCGGGGACGCGTTAGTCCGTGGACCACCGCAGACCAAAGCCGATCGACAATATAATTACGCTCTTGTTTCACGAGGGAAACAATTACGGAAGCGACAATCACGACCAAGCGAGATTGTGGCTCTTCTCGAGATTAAAACCAAGTTTAATCCGGAGGAAAGAAGGGAAAAGAATCACAAACCTTTCGAAGGGGGCTTTCTTTATGAAAGTGTTCGCCAAGCTCTAATGATTCTCCTCTGAAATTCGTGGTTTACTGGTCAATTTGACAGCACCTCACCTTCTTAATCTCAGATCTCCGATCCCCTTGAAAGAAGGCCCTAGGCTTCTATTTATAGGCTTTTTTGAGATGTGTCTCCTAGTAGGAATTGATGTTTAAACATTATCTGCGGTTTATAACTGTCTAAACGTGTTTATGGATAACCTCAGAGCAGTTGGAGAGGTTTTGGGACGAAAGAATCCTTAAAAATCATCGAAATCCGTGTTTGGGGAGGTTTTGTATCCAACAAGAGTCCTGGTGACTCGGAAATGTGCGAGTCAGCTTCTGGTGACTCGGAACTGTGCGAGTCAGCTTCTGGTGACTCGGAACTGTGCGAGTCAGCTTCTGGTGACTCGGAACTATGCGAGTCAGCTCCTGGTGACTTGGAACTATGCAAGTCAGCTCCTGGTGACTCGGAACTGTGCGAGTCAGCTCTTGGTGACACGGAACTGTGTGAGTCAGCTCTTGGTGACTCGGAACTGTGCGAGTCAGCTCTTGGTGACTCGGAACTGTTCTTGGTGACTCGGAACTGTGCGAGTCAGCTCTTGGTGACTCGGAACTGTGTGAGTCAGCTCTTGGTGATTCGGAACTGTACGAGTCAGCTCTTGGTGACTCGGAACTGTGTGAGTCAGCTCTTGGTGACTCGGAACTGTGCGAGTCACCATTTGGTGACTCGGCACTGTTCAAGCTTCGTTATTCTTCCAGCTTCCTTGTTTTGCGTACGCTTCGTCGCCTTGCTGATTTTGGATGAATTCCTTTGACTTGGATAATAACGTTTATCGTCTTTTCCTTGTCTTGCACTGTGTTTGAGGACTTATGGGCAATTTTTAATACCTACAGATACCCCCTCGAAAGTGTTTCAGTCTCGTTTCTTTTATAGAAGAGCCTGAAATACTTTAGATATGATAGGTTATACCTGCAGAAGGACCTGTCATGGGTTTCATTTCTTGATTCCTTCAGCCTTCAATCTATTCAGAGTTCTGTCGAACAGATGAAGTTTTTACGGCTTTGCGTTTATCGTCTGACCGCTGTTGAAATCTTGAAACTAAATGGTGTCGTTGATTTGACGTTGAGTTGGCCATCATTGCTGGGAAATTCCCATCTGGTGACGCCTTGACAGACATTGACCAACAGTCATGTGTTTGAAGCAGAGAGGACTAGTTTATACTCGTATACTCTTGGGAGTTCTGAAAGTTAGTTTAGCCTCATATACTTATCGGAGGTCGTCGGGTTATCCTTAAGAATATTGTATACGATATTCTCCAGGAACTTCCCGTCGGGGATGGGAAACAGTTTAAACTCGTATACCCATTGGAGTTTTAAGAAGCAGTTTATACTCGTATACTTTTCGGAATATTGATTCTTTCATTGCAACGCATTGATCGGCTTTGACCTAGGGTTACGTGTTGACCGGCGTTGACCTTAGGGTTTCGAATGTCATTCGATGCTCAAGTCATGAGACCAACTAATGAAGCTAATGCGTCAGTGACTATCATATTTATAGGATTTTGGGCAAACCCCCAGCCATCAGCGGGTTTGATGAGCCTTTACCGACTACCGTTTGAGTCGGGCTAGCATGCGGATTGTCTAAATCTGTTCCGCATGTGACGTTGTGCTAAGAGAGTTAACGCTCTTAGTGCTACGATCTTGAATACGTAGACTTCGTCTTTCTCCTGTGAAAAGACTAAACAGCAACGTGTATGAGACGTTGACTTAGGATTTTTGGCAAATCCTCAGCCTTTAACGGATTTGACGTGCTCTTACCGACTACCGTTCGAATCGGGCTTACATGCGGATTGTCTAAATCCGTTCCGCATGTGACGTTGTGCTAAAGGAATGAACTCCCTTAGACTTGATGCTACAACTTCGAATATGTAGACTTCGCCATTGTTATAGGAATAGGCTACCCAGCAACGTGTTTTAGACGCTGACTTATCCCTACTTAGGCTTCGGGATAAAATTCCCCAGAATCGAACTCTGGAGTCTTTTTCTTCGGAGAAAGACTAAACCGGCGACGCATGTTAGGCGTCGGCATATCCTTTCTTAGGATTCAGGATGAAATTCCCCATGTGTATAAGGCATGGATTCTGGTGTTATTAATAACAACCTGTCACAATGTTGAATATGTGAACGGGTGTTCTTATTAACGGTTAAGAACTAACCGGCGGCGCGGGTTAAGCGCAGACTTATCCTTGCTTAGGTTTCAGGACAGAATACCCCAGAATCGAACTCTGGTGTCTTTTTTCTACGGAAAAAGACTAAATCGGCAGCGCGTGTTAGGCGCAGACTTATCCCTGTTTAGGATTCGGGATAAAATTTCCTGTACCTGTGAGGCATAGATTTTGGGAGTTGACAAAGGTGGTGTCTTCTCTTGGGGTAAAGACGAACCCGAAATGGGAGAGGAAGAATTTTATATTCTATCTCCCGACACTGAAGAAGAAGAATTTTATATTCTATCTTCAGCTGGAAAGGAGGCTCGAGGTGGGATCTCCACCCCCAGAATCTGGAAAGGTGAAACTAAGAGTGGGATCTCCACTCCGAGAATCTAAAACTTTGGATGATCCTAACTGTTAGAAGGTTTGATTACCGAACTAAATGTGAATTTCTCATTTATCGAGATTGAATTATGGTTTTGACCCTAACTGTAGGAAGGTTTGGCCAAACAGGAGTTTGAGATGACCCTAACTGTAGGAAGGTTTGATCACTCGATTTGAAAGTGGACCTCTCGTTCATTGGAGGAATCGAGAGGGGAATTTGACTGTGGCCCTAACTGTAGGAAGGTTTGAGCAATCGGGAGATTTGAGACGACCCTAACTGTAGGAAGGTTTGATCACTCGATTTGAAAGTGGACCTCTCGTTCATTGGAGGAATCGAGAGGGGATTTTGACTGTGGTCCTAACTATAAGAAGGTTTGACCAATTGGGTGACATATCAAGATTTATTATATCCGGACTCTAACTATGAAAGTGTTGAGTGCACAGACGCGGTGAGAATTTGAATGGGATTAAACTTGATCGAATTTAATGGTCCCACCGTCAATTAGTCTGATCGGTGAGAGATTTAGTGTTCATCACTTTGTTCATGTCGATCGGGTTATCCCTAAGAATATTAAAATTCTTTTGGGAACTTCCCGTTACACGAATTATCCACTCCCAGCTTTCTTACAAAACTGGGTGTAACGAGGAGTACGTTATCCTCAATCGCATGTTCAGGTTATCCTTAAGAATATATGATTCTCTAGGAACTTCCTATTACATAAATCGTCCACCCCCAGCTTCCTCTACGGAACTGGTTCGGACATCTATTGGAGTATCAGGGAGCAGTTTAACCTCTTGCACCTGTTGGAGGATTGAGAAACAGTTTATACTCGTATACTCTTTGGAGTTTTAAGAAGCAGTTTATACTCGTATACTTTTCGGAGTATTGAGAAACAGTTTATACTCGTATACTCTTTGGAGTTTTGTTTCGACTTAATTGGCTTACCTTAGCGTTATAACGCCGGCTTCAACCAAGGTCTGAATGCTATTCTTGAGAGTAAAGCAATCCTTGGTGGGATGAACGACCCTCCTGTGGTATGCACACTACTTTGGGTCCGTAGTGTTGTCAGCTTCCTCCTGATTTGCGATAGGTGGTAGCTTGATCTTGTTACCTTCAAGGAGGGATTCGAAGATGGCTGGAACGTCTTCGTCCTTGAAAGAGTACTCCTTTTGGAGTCTCGGACCCGAAGTCTTTTGCTGTCTCCGGGATTGCTGTTGCGACGTTTGATTAGCATCAACAGCCGCTGCAGGTGTCTTGCTCTTAACACGAGAGGCGAAGTTCGAGTTCGGAGGATTAGCCGTTGATAGGTTCCTCTCGGCTTTCTTCCTTCGGAGGAAGCGTTCGGCTTGCTCTCCTCGGACCTTCAAATCCTTCCATGTTTTGGATGGTGCGGTACCCATAGCTTCTAATACATCTATGGAAAGATTATTATGGCACGTCTGGAGTATGAACTCCTCCGTGACTGGATCTCGGCAGTTCATTGCCTTGTTCCGGAAGCGTTTAACAAAGTTTTCCACGAGTTCTCCATCTTTCTGCTTTTCTTCAAAGAGCGTCCCGATTGACACCTCCGTGTCATCGTCGAAGAAATTGGTGAGGAACATGGTCTCCATATCGTCCCAACTGTTCACGCTTTCTGGCTTGAGGCGGCGATACCAATCGAAGGCAGCTCCGCGAAGAGTGCCGACGAATGACCACACTATCAGAGGCTCATTGCCGGAGATTACCCCCAGGTGTGATTTGAAATAAATCACATGCTGAGTGGGCGAACCCTTCCCATCAAACGGCGTGAAGTTAATTAGGTTGAACTTTGGTGGGTACGGAATGGAGTCCCACTCCCCCGGGTAGGGACACGGAATGCCGGTCTTCTTTACCTCTTGAGAATACATCAAGGCGTTGATTTTGCTTTCGAGGTCTTTCATCTTAAGGTCTTCGCATGCAGCTTTCTTTGGGCGATTTTGGAAAGGGATAGTGGTGCCACCCCCGGTGTTGGTATTGTTAGTGGGGCCACCCCCAGCGTCATGGTCAACGGGAGGGTCATCCGCATTGATATTTTCCTCCACTTCTGAGTCGCTATCTATCTGATTAGCAGTCGGACGACGGCTAGATTCACCGCGTTGATTTGTCAGCTGTTGGAGTTGTTATGCGTGTAAATCTTTAACACGTTGTACAGCCATCTCCATTTCAATTTTAAAGTCCTCCTTTTGTTTTGCCAAGGCTTCTTGAAGAAGTTGAGCCATCTGTTCAGTGGTGATCATAAATGACCCTCGAGACTGTCCTGTACTGGATACAGTAGCATCTGAAGCGATCGCTGAGTTAGCATCCGACGCTTCTTCGTCTGAGGACTGTCTTCTCTGGATTCTGTTGTAATCCTTAGGCCTTATAGCCCCGGTTTGCAGCCGAGTCAACCGTTTGGACATTTGTGAAAAAGGCTCAGGGTTGTAGCGCCGCGTGGACTTTCCTTTTTCTACCATATTAATCGTGAATTCCGAGAGTTCACGTTCTTGAACGGGTGGCTTTCTTTTACGGAAACGTCTTGATTTGTTTCCATCCGTTTCTGTAGAAAGTCTTTCAAATACTGAAATCCTTTGCGAGGCAGTCTTGGAACAGTTACATTCTGCTAATACTGCCTTGATGAGTTTAGTACAAGGACAACGAGAATCCCTTTCTCGGGAGTTTCTCTTCCGAGATTTACTCATACCCCCAGTCTGATAGTACAGCTCATCGATATTATTATCGGAGCCACCTATCTTGTGTTGGCATAACCCTCTTATTCTATCATCGTCTTCTTCTGACGAATAAAGCTCTCTTTGAGGATATATCGTTCTGTCATTATTTTCAAGACTCGCTCGTTTGAAAACTCGCCTTCGCGCGCGTGAGGGTTCAACAGAATCTCGAACTTCTACCCGTAGCCCAAGGCAAGCGGTTACTGGTACTTTCTCTGTATGAGAGGTTTTTGAGTTGCTGGAGACTCGCTCCCGTCCCCCATTTTGACAAATTATACGGGGTTTGTCTTTATGCAAAGGGTCGAGACGATCCATAATGCTCATTTTAACTCGGGATGAGTCCACGCCGCCGTGGGGTTTTACAGGAGGTGAGGAAGTCATCGGAACAAAAACAGGACCTGTTGGAGACTTGAAGCTGGTCGCAGGAGGCGAAATTTCTGCAGACGGAGATGAACCAGCTCGCGGGTCAGCAATTGGTGACTCGGCCCTGGGCGAGCCAGCGTTTGGCGACTGTGACTCGGCCTTGGCCGAGCCAGCAGCATGTGCCTCGGTTTTTTCGGGCTTTGTTCTGGATTTTGGCCTCCAGATTTGACGTGGTTTCATCAGTTTAAAGTCTGCAGTACTTGTTTGTAGTTTCTTGGCCTCTTGTACCAGGATTCTTGCGTGCGCAAGTAAAGCGTGGCGTTTCTCGGTTCGTTCTTTAAGAGTGGAACGTGTCCTATTAACGGGGACCCATTCATTTGTCGTTGGTTTGGACCAATCGCTAAGTCGCTGCTGTGCCTGTTGGCGTCCTCTAGACTTCAGATCCGCTTCGTAGTGGATTCCATCCACCGGCTCGTGGCCAATTGGCGTGCTAGGCGTTGACGCCGTCTTTGACGCGCCCTCTTGGATAAAGTCGGCTCGGCCTTGGTAGCTTCAGCTTCACAAGGAGTCTTTTGAACCGCTGCGGGATGAGGTTCTTGATTTTGAACCTTCAAATCCAAATATCCTCGACCTTTCCTTGTGGAGTTTCTCCTATTCCTATGAGGGGAGGATGATCAGGAAGAGGAGGATAAGTACTCTTCATATTTTGCTTGGTCGAACTCGTACTCGACCTCCTCGTTGATCGGTATGACGATCTTTGGTTGCGACACTACAGCTTTTGCAGAAAAGCTGTCGGCTCCCACTGTGGTCGCCAGTTTGTTTGTGTCAAAAGTTGCCTTTTCCATTGTTTTCAAACCTGTTACACCATTTATCGATTACAAGTTCAAACTGAAAAGAGAGTTGATCTTTTTATAAGATCTTCTTACAACGAAAAATAGAGATTACAACTTTATCAAACAAAACGCAGCAGTAGTTTATCTCCCGCTGCTTTGCATGGGATCTTTGCCTGTGTCGGGGACGCATTAGTCCGTGGACCATCGCAGACCAAAACCGATCGACAATATAATTACGCTCTTGTTTCACGAGGGAAACAATTACGGAAGCGACAATCATGACCAAGCGAGATTGTGGCTCTTCTCGAGATTAAAACCAAGTTTAATCCGGAGGAAAGAAGGGAAAAGAATCACAAACCTTTCGAAGGGGGCTTTCTTTATGAAAGTGTTCGCTAAGCTCTGATGATTCTCCTCTGAAATTCGTGCTTTACTGGTCAATTTGACAGCACCTCGCCTTCTTAATCTCAGATCTCCGATCCCCTTGAAAGAAGGCCCTAGGCTTCTATTTATAGGCTTTTTTAAGATGTGTCTCCTAGTAGGAATTGATGTTTAAACATTATCTGCGGTTTATAACTGTCTAAACGTGTTTATGGATAACCTCAGAGCAGTTGGAGAGGTTTTGGGATGAAAGAATCCTTAAAAATCATCGAAATCCGTGTTTGGGGAGGTTTTGTATCCAACAAGAGTCCTGGTGACTCGGAAATGTGCGAGTCAGCTTCTGGTGACTCGGAACTGTGCGAGTCAGCTTCTGGTGACTCGGAACTATGCGAGTCAGCTCCTGGTGACTCGGAACTATGCAAGTCAGCTCCTGGTGACTCGGAACTATGCGAGTCAGCTCTTGGTGACTTGGAACTGTGTGAGTCAGCTCTTGGTGACTCGGAACTGTGCGAGTCAGCTCTTGGTGACTCGGAACTGTGCGAGTCAGCTATTGGTGACTCGGAACTGTGCGAGTCAACTCTTGGTGACTCGGAACTGTGTGAGTCAGCTCTTGGTGACTCAGAACTGTACGAGTCACCATTTGGTGACTCGGCACTGTTCAAGCTTCGTTATTCTTCCAGCTTCCTTATTTTGCGTACGCTTCATCGCCTTGCTGATTTTGGATGAATTCCTTTGACTTGGATAATAATGTTTATCGTCTTTTCCTTGTCTTGCACTGTGTTTGAGGACTTATGGGCAATTTTTAATGCCTACATACCCACTGTGGAGAGAAGGGGCACACAAAACAGAAGTGTTATGAAGTCATCGGGTATCCGGAATGGTGGGACTTTACAAAGCGACCAAAGAAGAACATAGCTGCGAAGAAGGATGCTGCTAAATGTCCTCCTTTAGTGAATGTTGCCCAGTCAGGTATGGAAACTAAAGGTAGTGTTTTATTTGTAAATTCTTTGAATAGTCCTTGGTTAATTGATACTGGTGCATCAGATCACATGGTAAACGACTCTAGCATATTATCATCCATTACACCTTCAACCCAAACCTCTATATACACAGCAAATGGTGGTTCCTCTCCTGTAGTTGGAGAAGGTTCCACTGGCATATCTGACTCCCTGACATTACACTCTGTCCTTATTGTTCCTGCCCTAGAGTACAATATCTTGTCTGTCAGTAGGATCACTGTTGCACTTACTGTTCGCGGGAAAAATTGTGTTCTTCATTGATGATTCCATTGATTAATTTGTTAACAGTTTATCGGTTACAAAGATCCGGTCTTTTTATAAGATCCGGTTATAACAAAATCAAAAGAAAATGAAAAGTACAACTTTCCTTATTTGTCGAACAAATCGCGAGATCCTGTTTTGCGGTCTCTCGCTTTTATGGGTTCTTCGCCTACGCCGGGGTTAATCCGTGGACTACTACGCGATCTAGATCCGGTCAGATCTACACGATATAATGGGTGCTATTTCACAAAGGAAATAACAGCCGGGGGTACTATTTCACCAAGGAAATAATAGCCTTCTCGGGATCAAAAACCAAGTTTTGATCCGGAGTATTACCGTGTGGATCTCAGATCCGATCTTCCTCTCTCAAACTCCTGCCTTTTCTGATGTGGATGCTCGCCAAGAACCAGATCTGAAAATGTCCAAGTCTTCAAAGCTTCAAAACTCCAAGATTCAGTTCTCAATCCGGCAGAGTTTCGGCTCCAGAAGTTCTAACCTCCCAAAAATGAGCCCCCCTAGCCTATTTATAGGCACTCAGATCTGTGCCTTGGCACAGGTGGCCGACCACCGAGCCACCTTTTGGTGGCTCGGTTTTGGCCGAGTCCTTCAAATGTTGGTTTTCGACGTTTTTCAGTTTCGCTGTTGATTTGGACTCTGATTTGTTGATCTGAATCCTGATTTGGCAATAAACCCGCTTCGGTGTTTGAGTTCGAATCCGTTCTATGGTTGGATGACTCGTTGACTCACCGAACCGTTAGCTTGATTCCGTACGCGAGTGGATGTATTCCGTAGTTCGCGTGCGGTTCGTCAACCTCGTCGCCTCGTTAATCCGCTTCGTCGCGTTTAACTGATTCTCGGTGTTGTGGTCCAACGATCGTGTTTGGATATGTCGCCCAATGGTTCGTTGGTTTGTTGAATCACCGTGCCGAGCTGTGTTAAGGGACCTATAAGCAGTTTTATACGCCTACAGATACCCCCTCCAAAGTATTTCAGCCTCGTTCTTTTATAGAAGAGTCTGGAATACTTTGGATATGATTGTTCCAACCTTCAGTCGGTGTAACGGGACCTTGGAATGGCTTCTGTTCTTGATTCCTTCAATCCTTCAGGCTATTCGGTGCCTTGTCGAATGCTTGCAAGGGTTCCGGTGCTGCATTTATTGTCTGACCGTTGTCGGAGTTTCGAACTTGAAGTCGATTCCTGATTTTCTGATCTTTAGCTCGTGTTTGTTGGTTCAACATAAAACTGACCATCGATTGTCGGCGTTGAGTGCTTATTTGCGACGCGTTGTCCGGCGTAGTGATTCTCCAGGAACTTCTCAACCAAAAATAGGGAATAGTTTATACTCGTATACCTTATTGGAGTATTGTTCGTGTCCGAACGAACTGAACCGCCCTGGTTCAAGACTGGTTCAAGACTGGTTCAGGACTGGTTTAGCCTGGTTCAGCCTGGTTCGGGCTAGTTCATCCTAGTTTGGTCTGGTTCAGCCTGGTTTGGTCTGGTTCAGCCTCCTTTGAACTGATTTAGCCTGGTCTGGTCCGGTGTCATTGAGTTGACTTAGAACCAACTATCTTCGTCACATCGTGCTGACTCAGGGTTTCAGATCACTGTTCATTGACTTTTGGTCGCAACGCGTTGACTGGCGTTGACCTAGGGGTACGCGTTGACCGGCGTTGACCCTAGGGTTTCGAACATCGTACGTTGACTGTTTGATTGCAACGTGTTAATTGGCGTTGACCTAAGGTTACGCGTTGACTGGCGTTGACCCTAGGGTTTCGAACGTCGTATGTTGACTGTTTGATCGCAATGCGTTAATTGGCAATGACCTAAGGTTATGCGTTGACTGGCGTTGACCCTAGGGTTTCGAACGTCGTACGTTGACTGTTTGATCGCAACGCATTGACTGGCATTGACCTGGGGTTACGCGTTGACCGGCGTTGACCCTGGGTCTACACAGTTTAAACTCTTAAGTCGTTGGAGTGCGGTGATCCCAAATGTCAGAGCTGCAGGACCAACTATTAAAGCTGATTCATCTGCACGTGTGGATCTTATCCCAAAGTCGTTGGATGCTCAAGTCACGAGACTAACTAATGAGGTTGATGCGTTAGTGACTCTCGCATTTATAGGATTTCTGGCAAACCCCCAGCCATTAACGAGTTTGATGAGCCTTTACCGACTACCGTTTGAGTCGGGCTACTATGCGGATTATTAAATCCGTTCCGCATGTGACGTTGTGCTAAGAGAGTTAACGCTCTTAATGCTACGCTATTGAATACGTAGACTTCGTCTTTCTCACGGGAATAGACTACCCGGCGACGCGTGTTAGGCATTGACTTTAGGATTTTTGGCTAACCCCCAGCCTTCAATGGATTTGATTAGCCTTTACCAGCTACCGTTTGAGTCGGGCTGGTATGCAGATTGTCTAAATCCGTTCCGCATGTAACGTTGTGCTAACGGAATGAATTCCCTTAGACTCGCTGCTACGACTTCGAATACGTAGACTTCGCCATTGTTACGGGAATAGGCTACTCGACGACATGTGTTAGGTGTTGACTTTAGGATTTTTGGCCAGCCCCCAGCCTTCAACGGATTTGATTGGCCTTTACCGGCTACCGTTTGAGTCGGGCTAGCATGCGGATTGTCTAAATCCGTTCCGCATGTAACGTTGTGCTAACGGAATAAATTCCCTTAGACTCGTTGCTACGACTTCGAATACGTAGTCTTCGCCATTGTTACGGGAATAGGCTACCCGGCTGTAGGCGTATAAAATTGCTTATAGGTCCCTTAACACAGCTCAGTACAGTGATTCGACAAACCGACGAACCATCGGGCGACATATCCAAACACGAGCGTCAGTCCACAACGCCGAAGCCAAGTGACACGCAACGAAGCGGATTAACGAGGCGATGAGGCTAACGAACCGCACGCAAACAATGGAATACATCCGTTCGCATGCGGAATCAAGCTAACGGTTCGGTGAGTCAACGAGTCATCCAACTGTAGAATGAATTCGAACTCGAACACCGAAGCGGATTTACTGCCATATCGGGATCCAGACTGTCATATCAGAGTCCAGATCAGTGACGAAGCTCAGATAAACCGCAGAACCGGACAACGGACACAACGGCGCCACACCCGGGCGACTCGGCCGAAGTCGAACCACCCAGGTGGCTCGGCCAAAGCCGAGCCACCAAGGGGTGGCTCGGCTGGGGTGGCCGAGCCACCCCATGGGGTGGCCGAGCCACCCCATGGGGTGGCCGAGCCACCCCATGGTGGCTCGGTGGCCGAGCCACCCATGGGTGGCCGACCCACCCATGGGTGGCCGACCCACCCATGGGTGGCCGAGCCACCCATGGGTGGCCGACCCAGATCTGTGCCAAAGCACAGATCTGAGAGCCTATAAATAGACCATTGAGTGCTCATTTTGGGAGGTTGGAACTTCTAGAGCCAAAACTCTGCCGAATTGAGAACTGAGCTTGGAGTTTTGAAGACTTAAAGACTTGGACATTCAGATCTGATTCTTGGCGAGCATCCACGTCACAAAAGGCAGGAGTTCGAGAGAGAGAAATCAGATCTGAGATCTACACGAAGTAATACTCCGGATCAAAGCTTGGCCTTTGATCCCGAGAACTAAAGGCTATTATTTCCTTGGTGAAATAACACCCATCAAATCGTGTAGATCCGACCGGATCTAGATCGCGCGGTGGTCCACGGATTAACCCCGGCGTTGGCAAAGAACCCACAAAAGCGAGTGACCGCAAAACAGGAGCTCATGATTCGTTCGAAAGGAAAGTTGTAATCTTTTTATTTTTTTCTTTGATTTCGTTGTAACCGGATCTTATAAAAAGACCGGATCTTTTGTAATAAAAAAGCAATTACTTAAGAGAACAATGACGTCAATGAAGAACACAATTTTTCCCGCGAACATGGAGCTGTGTCATACAGACTAGATCTTCCAGCTTCTATGTCTAGTATACACAATGTATTCCACATTTCTATTCTCAAGAAGCACTTGCATGATGAGGAGCGGCAGCGAGTGTTGGATGCACCGGAGATTGAGCTTCGGGATAATTTGTCGACTATTGAGATTCCAGTGTCCATACTTGCTAGAGAAGACAAGAGACTCAGGAACAAGGTGATTCCATTGGTGAAAGTTCAATGGAACCGAAGTGGAGTTGAGGATGCTTCTTGGGAGCGTGAGGAGGTCAAAGTCGTAGTCCAGCCTCCTAATAATCAGGAGCTTGCATTATAAGCTCCACATATGGCTTGACCTTGAACATGAACTGGCCTTTATTCCAATGTATGATGAGAGCAGATAGCTTTGGGGCTATTGGTTTGTTCGAGGTTGTGAGGATGTGTACTAAATAGTGTTACATTGAAAAAAATGGTATCTGGCATGGGTTTGGGTTGAAAGAAACATCGAGGAGAGTTTGATATGATGGGTTCTTAATTTGGCTTTTTCACTTGATAATCGAGGGCTATTGGTTTCTCAGGCTGTATAAAAGAGTCTCAGTTGCTGTATTTATTAAAGTAAAATTATATTCTTTCATCAGAACTTGAGCTAGTCTCACCCGCCTCCTCGGGAGTCTCCGTCTCCTCAGAGTCAAATTCTTCTTCACTATCAACTGAGTGAGCCGGTTCTTTTCCTTTCCTTGATGATTCAGCAGCCTCTTTTCCTCGAGGCGACATCACAGCTTCACGGGTCGGTTCTGTTGCTTGCCGGGGAGCTATTTCTTCCTCCGAGTCTGATATCCTTCTACGTCGAGTGGCAATATTGGTGGCTATCAGCCATTTGCAGAAGAGAAAGGTCATCCTTAGGGGCGGCGCCTCTAAAGGAAGATCGAATTCGACATTTGTGCAGCCAGCGATGCTCCAGAACCAAGCCCTCGCACCGTCGATAAGTCCACCTCGAAAGCTAAGGTGGCGGTTTGGATTGCCGACATATATCTGATCATACCCGAATTGACGGGCGAATCGACATGGGAGATAGGGTTCAATGTGGCAAACATCCCTTACTCTGAAGAACAGATATCCAGGTCGAATATTCATCAACCATCTGAAGCACCCGACATCCAAGATGGTGCGATTCTGCCTCGGGTCTTCAGCATCTACTAAAGTAGTATTGTAGGTACCGGAGAACTGAGGGAAGCAAGGAAAAAATTCCCAACACTTGTGAATTTTAAACTGCCTCGTTATGTCGGGTTCTCGATGCCTGATCCATTTGCAATTCTCGAGATTCTGCAACAGAGGGATGCTAGAATTTGCCGTCTCAGGAGCTTCGATTAAATCTGGTCGATGAAGTACTAACCAGGTCATCAGATAAGTATAAGGTAGCTCCAGCTTCGGAACGGACAGAGTGGCAGAGGGTTTCTTTTTCTCCTGAGTAAATACGGAGATTAATTGCCGTAATCCACTATGTATATCGGCCACCATAGCGGGAAGCAAAGATAATTTACGACCTGTAGCCAGCTGGACGGCCGGATACAACACTTCCATTGGCATCGCATCTGCGGATTGGTGGGGAACTACACATCTCTTTAACCATAAAGCTAGAAAACCCGCCAGCAGAGCAGTAGAGCTAATCGGAACACCAGCTTGCCACAGATAAGAGCGGAACTTAGTGCCGTGTAAAAATCCATCTTCTGAGCGCGAGGTATAAGATTGCGCGTTGGTTTTCCCTAACAGGCGATTGATTTCATCAGTACTCAAAGGAGACAATCCGCGCACATTTGCCGAACGATCATCCAAACTCTTGAAGAGATAATCGGCGAATTGTTTCAAGCTGACCTGAGGAAATTTCTTTCTAGCTTTGGGCTCCATCTCGGCCATGGCTATATGATAATGGCAAGTCAATTCCCATAAAGTATCATGAGTCACAGTTGAGCTATCTTTCATCTTGTTCAGCTGATTGCTAGTTGGAAAGAACTCTTGATAGGGAACATCGCCCATAGGCAAACCAGACACCTGCATCATTTCATGCAGCAGTAATCCGAGTTCCCCGTTCTTGGTAAAGAATGTATTAGTGTCCGGGTTATAGATCTCGAACAAACAGAGGAAATGACCTACACTACTCTGCAGGCCATGCATGGTGGCACGAATCGGGACATCTAACCCTAACTGACCCGTAACCGCATCAGCATTAAAGATGGAGGAAGGGAATCGGACTGATAAAAGAGGCATACACATAAATTGTGTAAGTGTCATCCTAAAATTTTAGAGAAAAACGGTATATCTCATTCTATAAGATATAGTCGTTATCTCATAACAGGTGTGACGATTTTCTATCCACCATATGTATAAAGGAGGTATGCGGGCATTATAACGGCATACCAAAACCTTTCAATACATATGGGATGATGTAAAATCGCCCCTGTGTATTATGAAGTGTGTTTTGTCAAAGCAAAACAAACACTTTTAAGCGTCGATCCCCTCAAAGGAGGATACCGGCTCTTCTCGAAGGTACCTCAAAGGATACAAACGAGGATCTGCAAGCAAATACAGGTGCATATATATATGGAATTTACGAAATACAGTATTTAAACTCGTGAAAAGGTGAAAGAAATATACCTCCACGTGAGGGTGCAGCAGGGGCAGCCTCCTCAGGGCTCTGAACAGTCGGTCGGATTCCCTTTCCTCGAGCTCTACGCGGCGACATAATGAGCAAATGATCTACAAGGAGACCCAATGAAAAAAAGTCAAGATTTTAAGCATGAAATCGACCAAAATGTCACAAAGTATGGCCGAAACAATGCATGCACAGTCCCAGTTGAAGAAAATCAAGGTTTTGAAGAAAAGAGGGAAATCAAACTTACCAAATCCAAGTGGAATCTCCCCAAACAAAGCCCAACCCAAATCAGAAACGAATAGGAGAAGAAGAGGTGAAAAACTGGTCGAAAATCGCTCGAAAATCGCCCAAGAATCGCTCGAAAAAACCTCAGTCATATGTTCGGGTTATCCTTAAGAATATAGGATTCTCCAGGAACTTCCCGTTAAGGAAAGGAAATAGTTTAGACTCATATACCTTTTGGAGTATCGAGGAGCGAGACAGAAAACACTGTCTCGCCCAGCGAGACAGAAAACTCTGTCTCGCCGAGCGAGACAGTAAACTTTTCTGTTTTGCACTATGGAACAGTGGAATACTCCAATGGGTACACGAGTCTAAACTGTATTCCCACCCTCAACAGGAAGTTTCTGGAGAATATTAATCTGAATATTCTTAAGGATAACCTGAGGAATTCTCAATGGATATACCAATTCAATGGTAAACGCTGAATTCACAAGAGCAAGTATCAACTTCAATTCAAGATCTCGACAACGGTCAAGCGATAAACGCGACGCCGGGAGAACATTAGCTATTCTACGAAGAACTGAATAGACTAACAGCAGAAGATGTCAAACATTGAAGCCATTTACAAGTCCTTCCATACGATCTATTCAGCCAAGCATTGAAGGGATCGTAAGTAAAATCTATCTTATCCAAAGTATCCCATGCTCCTCTATAAAAGAATGAGTCTGGAATACTTTGGAGGGGGTATCTGTAGGCGTCAAAAAATGCTAATAGATATCCCAAGCATAGAGAAGATCACTCAAAAATTCACAAGAAAGGATTTCATACTGTTTTGGAAAAATCAAAACAAGTATGAACTGTCTCGCCAGCGAGACAGTCTTTGCTGTCTCGCCAGCGAGACAGTGTTGAAATAGTCAAAACTACATTTGTAACTGCCCTACACGTGTCCATTAACTGCCAAGGGACGTGGGAAACATCGTGGGCGAAAATCACGTGGATAACTGCCAAAATAACGGAGTTTGAAACGTGGGAGAACAGTTACAGCGAGAAACTGCCATTTTCCGAGACAGCATTTACTGTCTCGCTGAGCGAGACAGCAAATTTACTGTCTCGCGGGTCGAGACAGCAAACGTTGTCTCGCCCAGCGAGACAGTAAACACTGTCTCGCCGTACTGACTTCTTCGATTGTTAAGTTTTTGCAGTTACTGACCCTTGAGGCTATAAATACCCCCCTAGGGTCACTTCTGACGAGGATCGAGCATTTGTTAGAGCATTCCAGAGCAGAGAGAGCAGAGATTTGGGTTCTTTTCTTGCAACGCCTTGAAATTAAGCTTCGACTTGATTTTAAGAAGAACGACTATCTTACTTCGATAAGATATCGTTTCAATTTCTACTTCGATAACGAAGTTAGAATCATAAGCCCCCTCTTCACGATCTGTGAATCGGCGGTCCACGAACCAAAGCGTTCCCGGCACAGGCAAAGTCCCACTAAAACGAGAATTGATAGACGATTTTCGTGTTTGTTTCTCAAGAGTTGTAATTTTTGTTTTGTTGTGTAGAAAAAGTCTTATAAAAAGATTATTCTTTCGAATTTGTTGTAATCGAACAAAGTTATAATGAATTCCACAGCAGCGACTTTCGAACCAAACAGTGGCGCCTGCATTTTTTAGACCGAAAGGCATTACGGTGTAGCAAAAGACACCGAGGGGCGTTCTGAACGCTGTATGCTTCTCGTCATCTGGGTGCATCTTGATTTGGTTATATCCTGAAAAACCATCCATAAAAGACATTCTCTCAAATCCGCATGTATTATCGATAATGACATCCGTGATTGGGAGAGGAAGGTCGTCTTTTGGACATGCCGCATTCAGGTCCCTGAAGTCGATGCAAATCCTGATTTTACCGTTCTTCTTCATGACTGGAACGCTAGCCAGTCTGGATGTTGCTCCTCTCGGATAAATCCTGAATCGATTAATTTTTTAACCTCTGCCTCAATGGCTTCCATAATCTGCGGACGAAACCGTCTTTGCTGTTGCTTGACAGGTTTGGCATCCGACTTGATATCGAGGCGGTGCATTGCCCTATTGGGGTCGAGCCCTGGCATATCTTCATAGTTCCAAGCAAAGACGTCAATGTATTCCCTGATAAGAGCAATTAATTCCTCCTTCTCATTTGGGGGAAGACTATCGCTGATGAATATAGGCTTTGGGTTGGCCCCGTTACCCATGTTAACTTGGATTATTTTATCTTCGGTGGGGGGTTCCCTCTGTTCGAACCTATTGTAGGCGTCAAAAAATGCTAATAGATATCCCAAACATAGAGAAAATCACTCAAATGGATCTTATATTGAAAATCAAAGCAGGAATGAACTGTCTCGCCAGCGAGACAGGCTTTG
>NC_033800.1:5786811-5809442 GCF_001876935.1 Asparagus officinalis | reverse complement strand
AGTAAACACTGTCTCGACCAGCGAGATAGTAAACACTGTCTCGCCAGTTAACTTCTTCGTTTGTTTTGAGTTTTGTGCAGTTATTACCCCAGAGGCTATAAATACCCCCCTAGGGTCATTTCTGACGAGGATCGAGCATTTGTTAGAGCATTCCAGAGCAGAGAGAGTGCAGATTTGAGTTTTTTTGCAACGCATTGAAATTAAGCTTTGACTTGATTTTAAGAAGAACGACTATCTTACTTCGATAAGATATCGTTTCAATTTCTACTTCCCCTTCACGATCTGTGATTCGGCGGTCTACGAACCAAAGCGTTCCCGGCACAGGCAAAGTCCCACGAAAACAAAGATCGATAGACGATTTTTGTGTTTGTTTCTCAAGAGTTGTAATTTTTGTTTTGTTGTGTAGAAAAAGTCTTATAAAAAGATTATTCTTTCGAATTTGTTGTAATCGAACAAAGTTATAATGAATTCCTCAACAGAACCGACTTTTGACGCAAACAAGCTGGCGACCACAGTGGGAGCCAGCGGCCTCGCTGCCGATGCCGCGGTGTCGCAACCGATCAAGATCATCGTCAACGAAGAGATCGAATACGAATTCGATCAGGCGAAATTTGAGGAGTACTTTTCATCCTCATCATCAAAACTTTCCTCACCCCGCAAATGTAGGAAAGTTTCATTTTCCAGATAAAGCTCAAGTCTGCAGTGTCAATGAAGACCGCAGGTGAAAGTTCTTGCCCGGATGTTGCTAAAGAATTTACCTGCAACATCTCTGCTCCGAACGACTCCACACTCATTCAGGAGTCGATGATGAATAGCTCGCCGGTGCTGACGAAGAGAGCTCGTCAGAGACAGTGCCAGCGCCGTGCTCGACAATTGGCTAAAGCCATGCAACAAACCGACGGGGTCCATTACTATGCGGACCTAGAGTCGAGAAGGTAGAAAATGACTCAGTTGCCTCAACGGCAAAATAATCATATTTCTGCACAACTTACGACGGAGGAGTGGACTCTCATCAAAAGGGCCTGTTCAACCCTTAAGGAACGGATACAAAGGCGTAAAGCGAAGGCTGCCCATGCTCGTGCTCTTCGTCAACAAGCCCAAAGAACTAAGAAGGAGACGGTGTCTGAAAAGCCACCGAAGAATCGTAAAGTTTGGATGCCGAAGACGCCGCAAACATCTGTTCCGGGCCCGTCTACTGCATCAGCAGTAAAACCCTGGGTTAGCCCAGATTTGTCCAGGTTTAAGATAACAATGGCGGATCGTCTCGATCCTACAGTTGACAATCGAGGCAAAGCCCCGGCCAAAGAACAACCGAGTCTAGCAAATAAACCGTTAATGGTTTCATATGCAGGGGGTCGTAAACACCCTCCTGTCAGAACTGCACGAGTCCAAAACGAGAGAATACCAGTTCACTCTCGTTTAGGACCTCTGAAAACTCCACACCCGCAAGGGGGTGGATTTAAAAATTCAACTTTGGATCGCTCAGAGGCGACGACCAGTCGTCCTGTGCATGTTAACAAAGTTCAAAGGCAAAAGATAGGTTGCTCAAATCACAATAATGATGAGCTGTACTATCAGAAAGATAACTCAAGAAAGAGAGTTGTCAGAGAAAACGAGTCTCATTGCGCTTGCGAGAGACTCATTAAAGCAGTATTGACAGAATGTGGATGCTCTAAGAATAATTCAACAAGAGTCTCCGTATTTCAAAGATTGTCCAATAAAGCGTCAAGACCCAAAACAAGACGTTTCAACAAAAAGAAATCTGTAATCCGACAAGATGAGTTCCTTGAGCTCACTATTAACATGACCAATAAAGGAAAGCAAAAGTCAGTTAACTACGACCCTGATTTCTCTCCGGGAGGGAGAGTTGAGCGGGGTCTTTCTCAGAGGATGTCGCGGTTACAGAGACGAGCCAACCTACGTCGAGACTATAAGAGAATGCACGAGGGGCTCTCTTCAGATGAAGAAAGGATACTGCGTCCAGTGTTGGACGAGTCAGAGAATCGTTCGCAATCACGCCGGATCAACTGGCTCACATACTGCAGGAGGCGTTGGCTAAACAACGCGAAGAAATCAGAGCTGAGTTCAAAACCGAAATGGAGTTGACTATGCAGCAGATGCGAGACTTGCAGGTTCAGCAACACCAACCGGAGTCGAGCCAGAAGGCGGAATCCAGCCGGCGTAATGAAGAGGATGAGACTATCTTTGACGATCCTCCTCCAGTTAAAGATAACTCCGGAAGCGGTCCGACCAAGTTATCCACTCAACCTCCACAGATCTACTTGAAGAAAAGTAAGGAAGAGGATAAGAAGATGCATGATCTCGAGAGCAAAGTCAACGCTCTGATGACGGCTCAGGAAGTAAAGAAAACGGGCATTCCATACCCGTACCCGAGGGAGTGGGATCTGATTCCTTATCCCCAGAAATTTAATTTGATTAACTTTACTCCTTTTGATGGCAGGGGTTCACCAACTCAGCACTTGATCTATTTCAAGTCGCATCTCGGCGTAATATCCGGGAACGAAGCCCTGATGGTCCGGTCATTCGTAGGAACCCTTCGTGGGCCTGCCTTCGATTGGTACCGACGCCTTAAGCCTGGGAGTATCACTAGCTGGGAGAATATGGAAGAACTATTCCTCACCAATTTCTTCGACGATGACACAGAGGTCTCAATTGGCACGTTGTTGGATGAGAAGCAGAAGGATGGGGAGTCGATCGACGTCTTTGTCAAACGATTCCGGGACAAAGCGGTGAACTGTAGAGATCCACTCACAGAAGAGTTCATCCTACAGACATGTCACAACAACTTGTCATTGGATGTGTTAGAGGTGATGGGGGTTGTGCCCTCTAAAACTTGGAAAGAATTAAAGGTGAGAGGTGAACAGGCTGAACGCTTTCTCAAGAGGAAAAACTTGGAAAGAGGTCTGCCACCAGCTAATAATCAAGATTTCCGAAGGAATATTCTTTCAAAGATGATGAAGTTCCAGTCATCTTCAAATACTTGTTAGAGAATAACAAGATCAAGCTGCCACCGGTCACAAACCAATAAGAAGCAATGAAGATTAATGACCCGAAATACTGTGCATATCACAGAAGGGTCCACCATCCAACTAAGACGTGTTATGTCTTAAAAGACAAAATACAAACCTTAATCGATGTTGGCATCGTAACACCGAAGCCGAAGGAGAAGAAAGTAGGTGCGAATGCGGTGTCTATTAGCTTCGGATCAGTTCCTTTGTCCTGGTTTCAAGCTGAGCCAGTATCAAAGGTTAAGATGCAAACCATCAACGATGATCCTCATGGACAGCGCCAAAAGGGGCTTGTATCTCACACAACCCCCAACGGCGAAATCCTTTGGGTTCATCCGGATTTGCTCGAAGATGAACAGTGGACAACATCCACATCAAAGAAGAAATCAAAGGGCAAGGGAAAAGAGAAATCTTGTTACGGAGCCTCGGCGATTCCCGAGGAGAACGATGAAGAAATCCCAGTCCTACCACTTTCCGAAGGAGAATAGGAATCTTTTATTACTAAGAGTGGAAATGAACACTGTTTCAACCACCCGAATGCATCCGAGCAATTAGCCGAGCAGGGGGTAGTGAAAGCTGTACCTTCTAAAACTCTAATGGAGCTGGGGGTGATTATAAGTCCACCTGTAGCAACCGAGAAGCCCCAAAGAATTGATAAGCAAAAGGAGAAAGAACCTCGATACATAGAGGTTCAAGTTCCGAGGCAGTCTCGTTTCGATCGATCGATTGGACGAGATAAACCGGAAAGCTCGAACATTTCATACCACTTCGATGTTATGACCCAATTGGCTAACATCCCAGTGAAAGTAACTCTACACGAGTTATCATGTCTTTCTAAAAACACTAGAGATGCGTTCACCATTACTCCTGACCAGCTCACTCAAATAGTTCAAGAAGCGTTAATCAAGCAGAAGGAAGAATTTGAGGGTAAAATGGAATTGGCTATGCGACAAATAAGAGAGTTGCAAGCTGAAAGGTGTAGATTTCCTAAATCTGACCATCAAGCTGGGTCTAGCTGTTGCGCTACACCGATCACGCCTATTTCAGATAGGACAAATAACGAGGGTCCGAATCTGAATATGGTTATCAAGACTGATTCACCCATCGATAACACTGGGGGTGGTACGACCACATCCTTCAATGATACTGGGGGTGGCCCAATTCCTTCTTCTCGACATCGCTCAAAAAGATATGAAGATGAAAATGAAAAGCAGAAGGAAGTCGAGTCTGTCACCACCTCAATTAGGCGCTGTCCCAAAAGAAAAACAGTTGAGGAAAGTCAACTAGAGTTCATACCCAGATTTGCTGTTGATCAAACACCACGACGACAACCACGGGAACGGTCGCCACAACAGTCGCGTCAGATACCACGATACTCCTTCAAAGATGATGATGTTCCAGTCATCCTCAAATATCTTCTAGAAAATGACAAAATCAAACTTCCACCTATAAAAAATCAAGAGGAAACTAGCGGGATTGCTGACCCGAAATATTGTGAGTACCACAGGAGCATTCTTCATCCCACAGAGAAGTGCTACACCCTCAAAAATACAATACAAGCCTTGGTTGAAGCCGGTGTCTCAATAGTAAAACAAACTGAATGAGAACGATCGCCACACTCCGAAAAGTATAAGAGTATAAACTGCTTCTTCTAAAACTCCAACGGGTATAGGAGTATAAAGTGTTTCCCTTGTATATATCGGGAAGTTCCCAGAAGAATACTGTATGCGGTATTCTTAGGGATAACCCAATCACTGTAAAAGTGATAAATAAGACATTTACACCCTAAATGTTAGAATGTTTTCTTTTACCAAATTTACTAACTCTCATGAGTTACTTTGTTGAGATGAGATTCAATTCTATAAACAATTAATCTTTCCTCACAATACCCCTCACCGATCAAATCGATCGACGAAGGGTACACCAAAATCTGTCATGGATTAAAATCATTTAAACTCACCGATCAAATCGATCGACGAAGGGTACACCAAAATCTGTCATGGATTAAAATCATTTAAACTCCCACATTTCATTTGGTCAAACCTTACTCAGTTAGGACCAAAGCCAAAATCTCCTCTCGATTCCTTCAATGAACGAGAGACTCACAAATCGAGCGATTAATCACGATCGTTTCAAAACTCTCACTAGGTCAAACCTTACTCAGTTAGGACCACAACCAAAATCTCCTTTCGATTCATTAACTCTCACTAGGTCAAACCTTACTCAGTTAGGACCACAACCAAAATCTCCTTTCGATTCATTTTACGAACGAAAGGTCCTTCAGTTAGGACCACAACCAAAATCTCCTTTCGATTCATTTTACGAACGAAAGGTCCACTTTTGAATTGAATAACCAAACCTTATGACAGTTAGGATTATTCAAACCAATTTCTCTAAACGGAGTTCCCACTTTGAGTTTCTTTTCACCAGGAGATAGAATATAAAATTCTCCCTCTCCAATTCCGGGTTTATCTCTACCAACAAACAAGAGACCAGGAGATAGAATATAAAATTCTTCCTCTCCGAGTATGGGTTTATCTCTACCAACAAACAAGAGATTGAGAAATGGAATATACAATTCTCTTTCTCTCCGATTTTGGGTTCGTTGTTCTATATAGGAAATGCAACCTATTCACACTTTGAAATCCATGTTGTTCACACATGGGGGATGTTATCTCTATCCCTTATTAGAGATAAGCCTACATCTAACACATGTAGCCTACATATTCAATATGATAGTTTAAAGTCTAAAAGAGTTTAATTCTTTTAGCGCAACGTTATATGTGAAACGGACTTAGATAATTCACATACTAGCCCGATTCAAACGGTAATCGGTAAAGGTATATCAAATCCGTTGATGGCTGAGGATTTGCCAAAAATCCTGTAAGTATTATGATTATTTATTCTAAAATAAAAATGAGTAATCATAATAAAACCTCAATGAGCAAAAAAAGATTCAATATAATGAGCAAAAAAAAGTTCACTATGTTGGCCAAAAACGTTCAAATGAAGCTACAAAAATATATGTTCTCCGATTACAAGAGTTTATATTGACTAATTTGATTTTCAAGTCTTGTAAGCTCTAATGCATAAGCCTGTTCAAGCTCAGCCGTCAATTTAATTTTGAAAGCTTCTTCATTAACACCTTGAAGCACGGCGATCTCTTGTTCCTTTTCAGCAATTATTTTATCTTGAAGGTTCAGTTACTGTAACAGGTCTTCCTCAATATGAATTTCCTGCGTCAACTCAGACTCCAAGACGTCATGAGCATCCTTGGCCATTGCAAGTTCCTCCTCTAAGCAAGCTTTTTCCGCTCGACTCAATTCTAAATCCCGGCGTAGGTTGACCTTGGCTTGTGTTCTTTTGCCAACGTTCACCCTAAGCTGATGACTGTGGGCTCTTAACTTTTGGAGTTCAGAGTTGGCAGATTTTTGGGAATTACGCCACGCTTGTAGCCTAGGTTCCATGTGAGAAGCGATGTAAAAAGGTATGCCTTTGGTGCGAAGAGTTTGCAGAAGTTCAATATGTTGTCTCAAGTCAACCAAATAAGCGGTGACTGAATCGGCTAAGTCGTTATACCCTTCCTCTCTGAACCCTGATATAAAACGCCCAAAAGATTTTTTATAACTCTCAAAATACGATCTTTTGAAGAGAATGCGATCGACCATAGAGTTCAAAAAGGAGATGAAGCCTTGGAGATTAGAGCAGATAACAGACTTGTCCGGATCGTCATCAACCAATAACGCTTGGATTTGATTTGATAATGATGAAGGAACTGCGAGAAAGTCAAATAAGTCAGTACAGGATATATATATATATGCATAGAAGACAACAAGCTAAAGCATACCAAGTTCGACGGAAGAACTTTCAGCATGACTTGGTTCGCCCAAGGATGGTAGTCTGGATTCCTGAACAGTCAAGATTGGTTCAGGAATGGTAGCTGTTGATGCACCCGCTACGTCAGGGACTTTTTCAACTAAAGCCTCAGAAGACGGCGGGTCCAAACTAAGAGACTCCTTAAGAGGGGATTCTATAAACAAAAGAATTACAATAAGCGTAATGGAATGATAATCCGAACTTGAAACAAATTATGAGTAAAACTTGCCAGCTCTGGGTACAACATCGGCTGAGGTACCAACTTCTTCAGTTGGTCTCGCTTTTATTGCGACCGGACTGATCTGGGGGGTGACAATAACTTCTATCATCATCGGATCCATAGGAGTAGCAGGCTGGAATTCAGGAATAGATGATTGGAGATTAACTTCAGTTCCTACCCACGGCACGAGGTCGCGACCCTCCGGTTGTTCAGACGTTTCAGTAATTATAGTAGTATCAGTTCCAGTAACTGGTCCTATAATTCGAAATAAATTTAGACGAATTTGCTCAAAAAGACAATTAATTTTACCTTCGTTGGTCGGGGCTGATTCGAGAGCTCCACTACTGGTACCTGCTTCTTTTAATTTGACTAAAAGGAGAGAAAGCGCACAGGTCATTAGAGGAGGCACACGGTCCGACTCATTCATTTCTCGAATTTCTCTTCCGAGAGGAGAAAGATCAGTACCTGTGTCCGTAGCGGATGGATCAACGTCAGGAGTCGGTGGAACACCAGCTGGTTCTTCTTTCAGAGCATCTTGCATTTGCTGGACGAAGCTGGTCTCCTCAATCTTCATACCTCCGGGAGAAACAACATCAGCTGACAACTCTCCTTCTTCTCGACTCCCTACAAAAGTTGAGCAAGAAATAAGTTTGAGCGTTAAGAAGTATAAAAACGATAAAAAAACAAATAGTTACCTTGTTCATCAGAAGAAGCACTACGACCAGACGTCTCTTCTAAAGCAGGAAGATGAACGCGCGGTTTAGAGTTCTTCGGTGGATGTGCTTCAGGACCTTCGTGACGACGTTTGGTGCGTAATTCAGTACTGAGAGGGGCTTGAGTTTGAGCTTGAGTGGAAGATTGAGATCTTTGCCTACGAACAAGAGGCACTGTATCCTCTTCATCCTCTTCGTCGCAGCTGAGTACCTCTACCGTCATCCGGTTAGGATACTCCATGACGACTCTCTCTTTCCATTTTTTCGGAGCAGCTTGTGATTGAGTAGGCACAGCAGAAGGGCGTATAAGTCCCCTTTCAAAGAAAGAATAGGAGAGGCCGGTCGCTTCTTCAGAGTTCGAATCAGTCTCACCTGCCTCCTCAGAAGTCTCTGTTGCTTCACTATCAAATTCCCCTTTACTATCAGCTGGGCGGGCCGGTTCCTTTCCCTTTTTCGAGGATTCAGCAGCTTCTTTTCCTCAAGTTGACACCCCAGCCTCAAGAGTTGACTCTGCCGCTTCCCGTGGAGCTATCTCTTCCTCTGAGCCTGATATCCTCCTACGTCGAGTGACAATATTGGCGGCTATCAACCATTTGCAAAAGAGGAAGGTCATCCGTAGGAGTGGCGTCTCTAAAGGAAGATCGAATTCGACATTTGTACAGCCGGCGATGCTCCAGAACCAAGCCCTCGCACCGTCGATAAGTCCACCTCGAAAGCTAAGGTGGCGGTTCGGATTACCGACATATATCTGATCATAGCCGAACTGACGGGCGAATCGACATGGGAGATAAGGTTCAATGTGACAAGTATCTCTTACCCTTAACAACAGATATCTGGGTCGAATGTTCATCAACCATCTGAAGCACCCGACATCCAAGATGGTGCGATTCTACCTTGGGTCTTCAGCATCTACTAAAGTAGTATTGTAGGTACCAGAGAACTGAGGGAAGCAGAGGAAGAATTCCCAACACTTATGTATTTTAAACTGCCTTATTATGTCCGGCCTTCGATGATTGGTCCATTTGCAACATTCGAGATTCTGTAACAGAGGGATGCTGGGATTTACTGTCTCAGGAGCTTCCATTAAATCTGGCCGGTGAAGTACTAACCAGGTCATCAGATAAGTGTAGGGTAACTCCAACTTCGGAACGGACAGACTGGCGGAGGGTTTCTTTTTCTCCTGAGTAAACACGGAGATTAATTGTCGTAATCCACTATGAATATCGGCCACCATAGCGGGAAGCAAAGATAATTTGCGACCTGTAGCCAGCTGGACGGCGGGATACAATACTTCCATTGGCATCGCATCTGCGGACTGGTGGGGAACCACGCACCTCTTTAGCCATAAAGCCAGAAAACCCGCCAGCAGAGCAGTAGGGCTAATTGGAACACCAGCTTGCCACATATAAGAGCGAAACTTAGTGCCATGCGAAAATCCGTCTTTTGAGCGCGAGGTATAAGATTGCGCATTTGTTTTCTTTAACAAATGATTGATTTCGCCCGAATTCAAAGGAGACAACCCGCATACATCTGCCGAACGGTCATCCAAGTTCTTGAATAGATAATCGGCGAATTATTTCAAGCTGACCTGAGGAGATTTCTTTCTAGCTTTGGGCTCCATCTCGGCCATGGCTATATGATAATGGCAGGTCAATTCCCATAAAGTATCATGAGTCACAGTTGAGCTATCTTTCATCTTGTTCAGTTGATTGTTAGTTGGAAAGAACTCTTGATAGGGAACATCGCCCATAGGCAAACCAGACACCTGCATCATTTCATGCAGTGGTAGTCCGAGTTCCCCGTTCTTGGTAAAGAATGTATTAGTGTCCGGGTTGTAGATCTCGAAAAAACAGAGGAAATGACCTACACTAATCTGCAGACCATGCATGCTGGCACAGATCGGGACATCCAACCCTAATTCTGCTAACTCTCGCCCAAAGCGGTTTAACACATATCGGGTCATCCTAGTCCACCACCATTTGTTCCCAGAATAATGGACCTCCATAGCATCTAAAAGTCTCTTTGGGTAATCTTTTTCCTGCTGTCCCTAACCGGTTCTTCACGGTGTTGGCTTGCACTATGTTCTCATTCTGAGGTATGTTGTCTTGTCCTAAGACACCCGGATGAAGTCCCCGCACATGAGCTCTTTCACTGGAACCTGGGGTGGCTTCCTTCCCAATGAAACCACAATGAATACGCTCGTGGTTTTCAGTTAACCTCCAGAACATCTCACGTCCAACCGATAGGTTCCTGAACTTTAATAGCGAGTGATCTCGGGGGATAAAAGGCAGATATAAGAACGATGAACCACTCTGGTGCAACCATTGCGCAGACTTGCAGAAAGCAACCTCTGGATCTTTCACTGAATCACCAAACAAGAAATCCGGAATGATCCCGAGGGATAAAAGGCAGATATAAGAATGAGGACCCATTCTGGTGCAACCATTGCGCAGGCTGGCAGAAAGCAATCTTCGGATCTTTCACCGAATCACCAAACAAGAAATCCGGCTTCCTTATGCATTGATTCGAGTCTTGCTCCGAGATCAAGGGCGCATCTGTGATTAATCGTCGTAGAACACGACAACTACCTCGCTGGATTAATTCTCTATCACTTCCACTATAATCAGATTTAAACTGGGGAGAGGATTCAATTAACGGGATCCCCTCGTAATAAGAGTGGGTCACGCTACTCCGGCCAGTAATCACATCAGCAGTAAATGTGGTAGAAGGAAATCGGACTGATAAAAGAGGCATACACATAAATTGTGTAAGTGTCATCCTAAAATTTTAGAGAAAAGCGGTATATCTCATTCTATAAGATATAGTCGTTATCTCATAACAGGTGTGACGATTTTCTATCCACCATATGTATAAAGGAGGTATGCGGGCATTATAACGGCATACCAAAACCTTTCAATACACGTGGGATGATATGAAATCGCCCCTGTGTATTCTGAAGTGTGTTTTGTCAAAGCAAAACAAACACTTTTAAGCGTCGATCCCCTCAAAGGAGGATACCGGCTCTTCTCGAGGGTATCTCAAAGGATACAAACGAGGATCTGCAAGCAAATACAGAGACATATATATGGAACTGACGAAATACAGTATTTAAATTCGTGAAAATGTGAAAGAAATATACCTCCACTTGAGATCGCAGCAGGGGCAGCCTCCTCAGGGCTCTGAACAGTCGGTCGGCTTCGGGAAGCGCGGGATCGTCGCGGTGACATGATGAGTACACAAGCTGCAGTAAAATCCAACGAGAAAGTTAAGATTTTGAACATGAAATCGACAGAAAATAGGGCAAATACAACCGAAATAATGCATGCACAGTCACGGGTGAAGAGAGTCAAAATTTTGGAGAAAATGGGATGAACAGACCTTTGAAATCCAAGTGCAATCTTCCCAAACAAAAGCACCTCCCAAGTCAGCAACAAAGAGGAGAAGAAATAGAAGAAAACTGGTTGGAAATCGCCAAGAAATCGCCTGAAAATCGCCAGAAAATCGACGTAAAAAAGCCCTAAAACCCTAAGTCCCGATTTATATAGCTCTGTCTCGCTGAGCGAGACAGAAAACTCTGTCTCGCCGAGCGAGACAAAAAATTCTGTCTCGCTGAGCGAGACAGAAAACACTGTCTCGCCCAGCGAGACATGAAACTCTCCTGGCCAAAAACCAAGTCTAATATAGATGGATACTCCAACAGGTACACGAGTCTAAACTGTATTCCTACTCTCAACAGGAAGTTTCTGGAGAATATTAATCAGAATATTCTTAAGGATAACCTGATGAGCTCTCAATAGATATATCAACTCAGTGGTAAAAGCTGAACCCACAAGAGCAAGTACCAACTTCAATTCAAGATCTCGACAACGGTCAAGCGATAAACGCGACGCCGGGAAAACATTAGCTATTCTACGAAGAACTGAATAGACTAAAAGCAGAAGAGATCAAGCATTGAAGCCATTTACAACTCCTTCCACACGATCTACTCAGCTGAGCATTGAAGGGATCGTAAGTAAAACCTATCTTATCCAAAGTATCCCAGACTCTTCTATAAAAGAATGCGTCTGGAATACTTTGAAGGGGGTATCTGTAGGCGTTAAAAAATGCTAATAGATATCCCAAACATAGAGAAAATCACTCAAATGGATCTCATATTGAAAATCAAAGCAGGAACGAACTGTCTCGCCAGCGAGACAGGCTTTGCTGTCTCGCCAGCGAGACAGTCTTTGCTGTCTCGCCAGCGAGACAGTTGTTGAAATGGTCAAAACTACCTTGATAACTGCCCTACACCTGTCCATCAACTGCCAAGGGACGTGGGAAACATCGTGGGCGAAAATCACGTGAATAACTGCCAAAATCAACGGAGTTTGAAACGGTGGGAAGGCAGTTACAGCGAGAAACTGTCAGGAATATTCGTTTTCTGAGACAGTATTTTACTGTCTCGCTGCGAGAGAGGCAAATTTACTGTCTCGCTGGGCGAGACAGTAACACTGTCTCGACGGCAGCGAGACAGTAACACTGTCTGCGCCAGTTTAACTTCTTCGTTTGTTTTGAGTTTTGTGCCGTTATTACCCCAGAGGCCTATAAATACCCCCTATGGTCATTTCTGACGAGGATCGAGCATTTGTTAGAGCATTCCAGAGCCAGAGAGAGAGCAGATTTGAGTTTTCTTGCAACGGCCTTGAATATTAAGCTTTGACTTGATTTTAAGAAGAAGGCACTATCTTACTTCGATTAAGATATCGTTTCAATTCTCACTTCGATAAAGCAAGTCAGAATCATAAGCCCCTTTCACGATCTGTGACATTCGGCGGTCCAGCGAACCAAAGCGTTCTCGGCACAGGCAAAGTCCCCACGAAAACAAAGATCGATAGACGATTTTTGTGTTTGTTTCTCAGAGTTGTAATTTTTGTTTTGTCGTGTAGAAAAGTCTTAATAAAAGATTATTCTTTCGAATTTGTTGTAATCGAACAAAGTTTATAATGAATTCCTCAACAGAACGACTTTTGAGCGCAAAACCTATCACCATACTGCATGTTCAGGTGATGAACCCACGGGTCTTCCCATGTTGGCATTTGATCGTCGTTCTCCATTGTGGACGGATCAGCTGTAGCCATGTTCGCCATTAGGGCTTTGAAAGCTTCCCCCAGACTTGTATCGGAGTCCCATTCCGATGCATCTGACGAATTTCCATCTTTGTATTGCTTAGATGATTGGTCATTAATTAACCAGCAGCATTCGTCTTCTGAAGAAGATTCGTACCCTAACCCTCGTCCGTATTTATAATAATCATCGGGTTTCCCTTTTGGTAGATATGTCGCTTTGGGTGGAATACAAGTACCTTGATCGAAGTATAGACCTTCTCCGAGCGTGAAATCATACCCCTGCTTTTCCATGAGCTTGCGCGCTTCCGGACTATACTTAGATAAATGTCGACCAGGTTTATCATCATCTTCATCTTCCCTTAAGAAATGATCTGGTAATGGAGAGATTTTTCCTTTACCGTAAATCACTTCTTTTGCACCTCTTATTTTGTTCGGGATGACCATGGTTGTTCCGAAAGAATGCTGGAGGCGTTCCTTTGTTACATAGGACGATCGGAGCGGCATATATAAGTCGGGAACATCATACAAATCTTTTATCACATCATCAAGAGGCAGGGAGTACTCTAAATCATTATTTATTTCATTATTGGCAAGTTGCCAGTTATAACTGCCCTCTGACAATTGTTCATCGTCAAGGTTGATTACAAAGGGTACAATGTCGTTTAAAACATAACCTCCATTGTAATCAAATCCGGCTTCGGTATCAGCTTCTTCTCCGCTGTCTGTGCCATGGGCCGATGATTCAGTATCGGATTCGTTACCATAAAGGAGAGAATCAGTGAAATAATTCTCATACCCTTGACCCGCTGGTATTGAACCCGTAGATAACAGTGCCTGTGGATGCCAACTTGCTAACTGGAATGTCGAGGAAATGCATCAAGCGAAGCGGCATAATACTCACAGTAGAACCCGGATCCACTTGGATTCGGTTGACTTTGCTGGAGCCGATGTACCCGATGAAGTATAGCGGTCGATCGTGGTTCGAATTCTTCGTCTGCATATCCTCTTTGGTGAAAGTAATGCAGGGAAGGTTCTTAGTCGCTATATTGCAGTGTTGACTCAGCGGTTCCGGCTCTTCAGGCACCGGCTTGATTTGAGTCAAAAACACCTCTGAGTTGGCCAAAGCTTCTTGCAAGGCCTCCCTGGTTTCCTTGGACAACCGCAGCAACTCATACAGCGTTATCCGTGCTGGAATGTTGGCTAGTTGAGCCATTATATCGAAGACTTTTGGAGTCTTCGAGCTTTCCTGTTTGTCTTTTCCAATCGGGCGACTGAAACGAGACTGCTTCGGATTCTGCACCTCCTGGGGATTCTTCTCTTTCGGTTTATTCACCGACTGTCGTCGAGCCTCTTCGCCCGGTGTAGGACTCATAATCACTCCCATCTCCGTGAGAGTTTTGGCTGGTCCCCGTTTATTCACCCCCTGCTCACTAGGTGGTGGATAATTGTAGTGATACTCATTTCCGCTTCTAGTGGCGAAGACTTCTTGTTCTTCTTCGGAGAGCGGAAAAGTAGGAGCTTCATCGCCATCCTCCTCGAAGATTGCCGATGTAGCATTACAGGACTTGCCTTTACCCTTTCTTATCGAGGAAGTCGCCCACTGTTCGTCTTCAATGAGATCGGGATGAACCCAGAGGATTTTGCCGTTTGGGGCTGTGTGTGGCACAAGTCCTTTTTGGCGCTGTCCATGTGGGTCATCGTTCACTGTCTTAATTCCTACTTTGGTGATGCGCTCTGGTTTGAACCATGTTGTGGGCACCGATCCAAAGCTGATTAAAACCGCATTTGCTCTAACATTCTTGGACGGCTTCAGGGTTATGACGCCTACATCAATTAGCGCCTGAATCTTGTCCTTGAGGTGGTAGCACGACTTGGTAGGGTGATGGACCGCTCTATGGTATGCACAATAGTTCGGATCTGTCACTTTGATAGCCCCTTCTTGATCCACGACCGCTGGCAGCTGGATTTTGTTATTCTCCAACAGGTACTTAAAGATGCCAGGAACTTCGTCATCTTTGAAAGAATACACTTTAGGAAACCTTGGCTCTGAAGATTTCTGCTTCTGAGGCCGTTGTTGCTATTGCCCCCGAGGTTGTTGTGGCGCTTGTTGTTGCGGCTGTTGTTGGGGTTGCAATTGGAAAGTTTGATTAGCATCAACTGCATTAGCATGTGCCTTAGCTTTCCCTCGTGGGACGAAATTCTGTTGCGGAGCATTATTCGCCTGTTGGCCTCTTTCCGCCTTCTTCCTTCTGAGGAATCGCTCTGCTTGCTCTCCTCGGACCTTCAGATCCTTCCATGTCTTGGACGGTGCTGTCCCCATTGCTTCCAACACGTCCAGTGCAAGGTTGTTGTGGCAAGTCTGGAGGATGAATTCCTCGGTGATCGGGTCCCGACAGTTCATCGCCTTGTTCAGGAACCTTTTGACGAAGGTGTCCACCAATTTCAAGCAACGACCCGATGGATATCTCTGTGTCGTCGTCGAAGAAGTTGGCGAGGAACTTAGTCTCCATATCATCCCAGCTGTTCACGCTTCCTGGCTTGAGGCGGCAATACCAGTCGAAGGTGGCTCCGCGAAGAGTGCCAACGAAGGACCGTACCATCAGAGGCTCATTACCAGAGATAACTCACAGGTGCGATTTGAAGTAAATCAAATGCTGAGTAGGTGAACCCTGTTTTCGTCAAAAGTTGGTCTCGTTGTAGAATTCATTATATCTTTAGTCGATTACAATAAATTCAAAAGAGATAGTCTTTTTATAAGACTCCTTTTACACAACAAATAGAAAATTATAACTTTTTAGAAACAAACGCAGGATCGTTGTTTGGATCGCTGCTTGCGTGGGATCTTTGCCTGTGCCGGGAGCGCTTTGACTCGTGGACCACCAAATCACAGATTCTGATTGAATCGTGAAGGGTTTAATGATTCTTTCTTCGTTTATCGAAGTGAGAATTTGAAACGATATCTTATCAAAGTAAGATAGTCGTTCTTCTTAAGATCAAGTCAAAGCTCGAATCTCAAGGAATTGCCAGAAGCTCAGGAACTCTGGTCTCTCTGCTCTGAAGTGCTTAAAATGATCAGCCTCCTTCAAAAATGGCCTTCGGGGGGGTATTTATAACCCCTAGGAACAGTTGGCGGAAATCAAGCTCGTGAGACAACATTTGCTGTCTCGGCTGCCGAGACAGTGTTTGTCTCGCCCGGGGAGACAGTAAACACTGTCTCGGAAAAGGAATATTCCTGGCAGTTTTCATTGTAACTGCGTTCCTACATTTCAAACTCCGTTATTTTGGCAGTTATTAACGTGATTCTCACCCACAACGTTTCCCACATTTTTGAACAGTTAGTGACCACGTGTTGGCGGTTATGCAAAGTAGTTTTGGGCCTCTGAGAGCTCTCTCACGTGCGAGACAGTAAATTCTATCTCGCACGGCGAGACAGTAAAGACTGTCTCGCGTGGGCGAGACGTCTTTGTTGTGAGAGAGCATGGGCATTAGCAGCGTTTGCACGACGTTTTTGTATACGTTCTTTGAGGGTCGAGCGAGCCCTCTTGACAAAAGTCTGTTCATCCGTCGTTATTTTAGCAGAGATACGAGTGATTGGTTGTTGAGACAACTGAACCACTCGATGTCTCCTCGACTCTAGGTTCACGTGGTAACGAACCCCGTCGGTTTGTTCCAAGGCCTTAGCCATTTGGCGAGCGCGACGTTGGCGTTGTCTCTGACGAGCTCTTTTCATCAATGCCGGCGGGCTTTGATTCGATGACTCTTTAACTAGATAAGAGCCATTGTGAGCAGAGGTGTTGCGAGTGAAATCCTCAGAAAGATCTCTTTGTCTCTCAGTCTATTCAGTGCTTTGTAGAATAGCTAAGATTCTTTCGGCATGGCGTTCATCGCTTGACCGTTGTCGGGATCTTGAATTGAAGCTGGAATTTGTACTTGTGAATTCAGCTTTTGTCATCAAATTGATACCGCATTGTTAATCACTGTATCAGTCTTCATAGGAACACAGTTTATACTCATGTATTTTTGGAGTTCTCGGGAAATAGTTTAACCTCGTATACCCGTTGGGAGGTAGCCAGGTGTTTGGGTCAAAAGTTGACTTTGTCATGGAATTCATTATATCTTCGGTCGATTACAATAAATTCAAAAAAAGAGATACAACTCTTGGGAAACAAACGCAGGATCGTTGTTTGGATCACTGCTTGCGTGGGATCTTTGCCTGTGCCGGGGGTGCGTTAGCCCGTGGACCACCAAATCACAGATTCTGATTGAATCGTGAGGGGTTTATGATTCTGACTTCGTTTATCGAAGTGAGAACTTGAAACGATATCTTATCAAGGTAAGATAGTCGTTCTTCTTGAAATCAAGTCAAAGCCTGAATATCAAGGAGTTGCCGAAGCTTGAGTACTCTGTCCTCTCTGCTCTGAAGTGCTCTCCAAATGATCAGCCTCTTCAAAAATGGCCTTCGGGGGTATTTATAACCCTTGGATGAACAGTGCTTCCGAGACAGTGTTTACTGTCTTGGAGGCCGAGACAGTAAACACTGTCTCGGGAACAGTAAATACTGTTCCGCGAGACAGTAAATACTATCTCGGGAACAGTAACTGTCTGGCAGTTTTCGTTGTAACTGCCTTCCCACGTTTTACAACTCCGTTATTTTGGCAGTTATCAACGTGATTCTCGCCCACGACATTCTCCATGTTCTTTGACAGTTAATGGACGTGTGTGGCAGTTGTTCAAGGTGGTTTCTGACCATTTCAAAACTGTCTCGCACGGAGAGACAGCAAACGCTGTCTCGCGCGGAGAGACAGCAAACGCTGTCTCGCGCGGAGAGACAGCAAACGCTGTCTCGCGCGGAGAGACAGCAAACGCTGTCTCGCGCGGAGAGACAGCAAACGCTGTCTCGCGCGGAGAGACAGCAAACGCTGTCTCGCGCGGCGAGACAGCAAACACTGTCTCTTCTTTGATTTTTTGGATGACTTCCTTTTGAGCTGTATTTGGATATCTTTCAACATTTTTAACGCCTACACCAGGTTATTCTTAAGAATATTTTGAGTAGTATTCTCCAGAAACTTCCTGTTGAGGGTAGGGAAACAGTTTAGACTCGTGTACCTATTGGAGTATTTTGGTCTCTTTTTTGTTGGTAGAGGTGAACCCGATGATGGAGAGGAAGAATTTTATATTCTATCTCCTGATCTCTTGTTTGTTGGTAGAGATAAACCCGATGATGGAGAGGAAGAATTTTATATTCTATCTCCTGGTCTCTTAGAGGAAGAATTTTATATTCTATCTCCTAGTCTCTTGTTTGTTGGTAGAGATGAACCCGACCCAGGAGAGGAAGAATTTTATATTCTATCTCCTGGTCTCTTGTTTGTTGGTAGAGATGAACCCGACCTAGGAGAGGAAGAATTTTATATTCTATCTCCTGGTCTCTTGTTTGTTGGTAGAGATGAACCCGAATGATGGAGAGGAAGAATTTTATATTTTATCTCCTGGTCTCTTGTTTGTTGGTAGAGATGAACCCGATGATCGGAGAGGAAGAATTTTATATTCTATCTCCTGGTGCGAAGGAAAACTCCAAGTGGGATCTCCGCTTAGAGAATCTGGATTGGTTTGAATAATCTTAAATGTCACAAGGTTTGATTATTCAACTAAAAGTGGACCTCTCATTCATGGAAGGAATCGAGAGGGGATTTTGGTTGTGGTCCTAACTGAGTAAGGTTTTGACCAAGTGGGAGTTTTGAGACGATCCTAACTGTTTAAAGGTTTGATCGTTCAATTTGTGGACATCTCGTTCATTGAAAGAATCAAGAGGGGATTTTGGCTTTGGACCTAACCGTTTAGAGGTTTGACTAAATGGGAGTTTGAGAGGGAAGACTGATCCAACGAAGTGATCGAATCTCATCCCAACATAGGAGTATTCGGAAATCACCGTGGGGATGTAGTGTTTATCACTTTGTTTGTAATGATTGGGTTATCCCTAAGAAAAATATATATATAACATTCTTTTGAGAACTTTCGTTACACAAACCATCCACCCCCAGCTTTCTTCGTGAAACTGGGTCTAACATCATGCTGAGTTACATGACCGGGTTATCCTTAAGAATGTAAAAATCCTCCAGGAACTTCCCGTCAAGAGTGGGAAACAGTTTAGACTCATATACCTATTGGAGTATCGAGGAGCAGTTTATACTCGTATACTCTTTGGAGTGTTGAGAAGCAGTTTATACTCGTATACTCTTCGGAATGACATGAAGAAGCAGTTTATACTCGTATACTCTTCGGAGTTAGGGGAAAACAGTTTATACTCGTGTATCCCATGGAGTTAGGAGAAAACAATTTATACTCGTGTATCCCATGGAGTTTGGGGTCGTCTTCATTTGGCTTGTTTCGCCATTATGACGCCGGAGTCAATTAATGCTTGGATCTTATTTTTGAGTCCAAAGGAAATATTGGTGGGATGAAGAATCCTTCTGTGGTATGCACAGTAGTTTGGATCTGTAATCATCTTAGCACCCTCCTGATCTTTAATAGGCGGTAGCTCGATTTTATCATTGACGATGAGGTATTCCAATATGGCTGGAGCTTCATCATCTTCAAAAGAATACTCCTTTTGGAACATCGGATCGAAAGTCGCGTTCCCAGTGATTGCAGATGTCGTCGGCCGGTTTTTCTCAGCTTTCTTTCTTTTAAGAAAGTGTTCAACTTGTTCACCACGTAGTTTTAACTCTTTCCAAGTGGTGGATGGTCCGACCCCTAGAGCTTCTAGGACATCGATGGAGAGGTTATTGTGGCATGTTTGCAGGGTGAACTCCTCTGTAACCGGATCTCTGCAATTCATTGCCTTGTTACGGAAGCGCTTGACAAAATTATCGACTGACTCTCCATCTTTTTGCTTCTCATCTAGAAGGGATCATATTGACACTTCGGTGTCATCATCGAAGAAATTGTTGAGGAATAAACTTTCTATGTCATCCCAGCAATTGATGCTCCCTGGCTTAAGATGTCGGTACCAATCGAAGGCGGGCCCACAAAGGGTGCCAACGAATGACCGGACCATTAAAGCCTCGTTTCCATAGATTATGCCCAAATAAGATTTGAAATAAATCAAGTGCTGAATAGGCGAGCTCTTCCCTTCAAACGGTGTGAAGTTAATCAGATTGAACTTTGCCGGATACTATATTGAATCCCATTCTCTTGGATAGGGACATGGAATACCCGTCTTCTTCACTTCTTGAGCCGTCATCAAAGCGTTGATTTTGTTCTCAAGCTCTTTTATTTTTTCTTCATCGTCTATGTCTTCATTCGAAGGGCGTTGAGGAAAATGAGTTAGACCATCCCCTGTAAGAGGTGCCATTGAACCACCCCCAATATCGTTATTGGGAGGATGTGTTAAACCACCCCCAGCGTTATTGCTATTGGGAGGTGTATCAGCCATAATGACTTCATCCACTTCTGGATCACTGTCATCTACAACATTCTGAGTGTGGCGGCTGGATTCAGCTCGCTGACTGGACTCAGGAGGTTGAGGCCATTGAGTTAACAATTCTCTCATTTGTTGGATAGCTAACTCCATCTTTGTCTTCATCTCAGCTCTAATTTCTTCATGTTGCTTCGCTAGAGCTTCTTGAAGCATTTGACCAAATTGATCAGAGGTGATCGTGAGTACTTCTCTGGTTTGTCCCGTGCTAGACATTGTATTATCAGAAGCGATTGCAGAACAAGTGTCCGAGAATTCATCCTCCGAGGACATTCCTTCTTGCATTTTCTTATAATCTCTGCGTCTGATGGCTCCTAATTGGAGTCGAGACATCCTTTGAGCAATTCTTGGATTGACTTTTTCTCTCGGGGAAAAGTCGGGATTTGAGTCACTTGAATGCTGCTTAGACTTTCTTTTATCAGCCACGTTGATGGTGACTTCAGGGAATTCATCATCTTTGGCAGCTGATTTTCTCTTGCGGAAATATCTCGGCTTAGGCTTCGACATTTCAGTAGAAAGTCTCTGGAATACCGAGACTTTTCGTGAGATGGCTTCTCGTTTGAAACAGTCACATTCTGATAGCATTGCTCTAATGAGTCGTGCACGGGAACAATGAGAGTTCATACCTCCAGCTTGATAGTATGATTCATCGGTATGATTGTCGAAAAATCTTATCGTCTGTTGGTATGACCCCCCAGGTATAACGATATCTTTTGACAAACATGTTTTTTTCTGAGGATGTAAAACCTTGTTGGCATTCTCAGGACAACATATTATTGTCTTTGAACGATCCAAGGTTATGTTGTGAATCACACGTTTAGAACCACCCCCTTGTGGGCATGAAATCTTAACGGGCTCCGAATGCTGATTTTGCACAACTCCAGACTTTGGACTCCAAACTTTGCAGAGTTTTGGTGGTTCTTTGGCCACCGTTTCCTTGTTTCTTTCTTGTCTTTGTTGTAAGAGAGAACGGGCATGAGCAGTGTTTGCACGACGCTTTTGTATTCGTTCTTTAAGGGTCGAACGAGCCCTTTTGACAAAAGTCCATTCATCCGTCGTTAGTTTAGTAGAGATATGAGTGGTTGGTCGTTGAGACAACTGAACCACTCGATGTCTCCTCGATTCTAAGTCCGCATAATAACGAACTCCATCGGTTTGTTCCAAGGCCTTAGCCAATTGACGAGCGCGGCGTTGGCGTCGCCTCTGACGAGCCCTCTTCGTCAGAGTTGGCGAACTTCGATCGAACGACTCCTTAATTGGGGAGGAATGATCATGAGCAGAGCTTCCGGCCTTGAGGGTTGCCAGAATAATGTTGTGAGGCATGACCTCAACAACTATTGGATGAGAGGCTTCACTTTTAGCCTTCTCTGGCGCATAGGTCTTCTTCAATGATGAGATCCTCTTGTACTTACGTGATAATGAAGATCTTGAAGAGGACGATGAGATATATTCCTCAAACTTGGTTTGGTCGAATTCATACTCGACCATGGATTCAACCGGTACCTTGATTGGCTGCGACACGATGGTCTCGGCAGCGAGACCGTTGGCTCCCACTGTGGTCGCCAGGTTGTTTGCGTCAAAAGTTGGTTTTGCTGTAGAATTCATTATATCTACGGTCGATTGTAATAAATTCAAAAGAAATAGCCTTTTTATAAGACTTCTTTTACACAACAAAATGAAAATTACAACTTTTTAGAAAAACAAAACGCAGGATGTTGTTTGATGCGTGCTTGGTGGGAATCTTTGGCTGTCGGGAGCGCTTTGACTCAGTGGACGCCAAATCACAGAATTCTCAATTGATCGTGAAGGATTTAATGATCTCTTTCTTCGTTTCCGAAGTGAGACTTATAACGATATCTTAGTAAATAGATAGTCGTTCTTCTTAAGATCAAGTAAAGCTCGAATATGAAGGAATTAGCGGAAGCTCAGAACTCTGCTCATCTCCTCTGAAGTGCTCAAAATGATAGCCTCCTTCAGAAAATGACCGCATTCGGGGGTATTTTAACCCCTAAGGAACAGTTGGGCGGAAATCAAGGCTCTGCGAGACAGCATTTTGTTTCTCGGATGCCCCGAGACAGTGTTTGCTGCTACGGCTGTGAGAGAGTAAGCACTGTCTCGGAAAAGGATATTCCTGGCTTTTTGTTGTAACTGCCTTCCACTTTCAACTCCGTTTTTGGCAGTTATCAACGTGATTCTCCCGCCCGACAACGGAGT
>NC_033800.1:5779267-5786786 GCF_001876935.1 Asparagus officinalis | reverse complement strand
AAAGACAGTAAAGACTGTCTCGCATGCGAGACAGCCTATACTTATGTTCTTTTTGACATTTTGGATAACTTCCTTTTGAGCTGTGTTTGGATTCCTTTTAGCATTTTTTGACGCCTACAAACCCATCCCATTAAATGGCGTGAAGTTAATTAGATTGAACTTTGCCGGATATGGGATCGATTCCCATTCTCTTGGGTATGGACAAGGAATGCCTGTTTTTTTCATCTCTTGAGCGGAAATCAATGTATTGATTTTGCTCTCGAGATTTTTAATCTTCAAGTTTTCACTTGTATTTTCGCTAGCATTCTCGTTACCACCCCCTGCATTGACGGGAGGATTATTGGTATTATGAGTCTCATTCGCATTTGTATCCTCATCTTCCAGATTAACCGGGTTATGACGACTAGGCTCTCCTTGCTGGTTCGTCAATGCTTGGATTTGTTGGTCATGCATTTCTCTCATGTTCTGTATGACCATCTGTATTTTGAACCTGAAGGTCTCCTGTTGTTTAGCCATAGCATCTTCAAGCATCTTGGCCACTTGTTCCGCACTTATCATAAGTGCCTCGCGGGGTTGTCCCTCGCTGGATACCGTATTATCTGATGCAACCGCGGAGCCGGCATCAGATTCTTCATCTTCTAAAGGGAGTCTTGTCCGAACCCTACCATAGGTTGCTCGCTTGATGGTTCCGGACTGCAGACGGGTTCTAGGTCGGGATGCTTTCAGAATCGACTCGAGATTATCCCGTGCCGATGTCCCCTTACTGGTCATATTGGTAGTGACTCTCGGAAATTTTCCATCTTCAACCACCGTTCTTCTTCGTCGGAAACACCTAGGCCTTGGTTTTGGCGTTTCGATACTAAGTCTTTCGAAAACCGAAACTCTTTCGGGGACCGCCTTGATGCAGTTGCACTCAGACAATACTGCCCGAATGAGTTTGGAACAAGGGCATTGGGTCTCTAGTCCTCGAGGACTCCTCTTCCTGGTTTTTCTCGTGCTCCCATCATGATAGTACAACTCGTCAGTTTGATAATCGGAGTAACCTATCGTGTGTGGGCACGACTTCTCAGGTATAACGTTATCGTCATCAGACGATAATGTTTCCTTCTGAGGGCGTACTGCCTTCTTCGGGCTTTCGAAAGTCACGCGCCTTGAGACATGCCCTTTTGGGCGTGAGTTCTCAGCGGGCTCCTGGACTTCGATGCGCAAATTGGCGCGCGCAGCTGCCTTGAACTCCTTGTCGTGCTAAAGGTGGTGGCGACCCCCAGCATGTTGAGTCGTTCGGGGCTTCTTCATCGGGCTCAAACATTCTTGAACTGGAGCTTTGCCTCTCTCATCGATTGGACCAAGGCGCTCCAAAATTGGCTTCTTTCTTCGGGAGGATTCTGCATGATCTCCCGGAGTAGCTACGGGAATTCTCGGCGACTTAGCTTGGCTCATTCCCAAGTGGTTTATCATCAGAGCGATGACTTATGATACTTGTGATTTGAACAAGATTTTGAGAATTAGCGTCTCGCTATGGAGAATTGCTAAGTGTGTTTATTACCAAAGGCGACAAATTTTGGTATTCGTGATTTAAGTAAGGTATGGAAATTTTATCACTCTATTGAAGAGAGTTGATAAATTGGTTATTTACTACTCTGTTAGGAAGAGTTAGTAAATTGATCATGGTTTGAGTGATTTTCAAGATTTATTGTTCTATTGACGAGAATCAATAAGTTAAATTTAACAGAGGAATTGTCATCGCATTGGGAGTGATGCAAGTTAAATTCAAACTATGTGAGGGATGATGATTGTCGAAAGTGTAGAATTACTCTGATGAGAGTTTTGTGAACTGAAACAATTTGGATTCTGTTGAGATAATACATGTTCGCGGGGAAAATTGTAGCTTTCATTGATTCCATTGCACACTCTTGTAATAGTTTATCGATTACAAAAAATCCGGTCTTTTTATAAGATCCGGTTACAACGAGATCAAAAGAAAAAGAAAATTACAACTCTTTCCTTATTTGTCGAACGAATCGCGAGCTCATGTTTGCGGTCACTCGCTTTGGTGGGTTCTTCGCCTGCGCCGGGGTTTATCCGTGGACCACCGCGTGATCTAGATCCGGTCGGATCTACGCAGTAAGGAAATAATAGCCGGGGGGGATTAATTCACCAAGGAAATAATCGCCCTCTCGGGATCAAAGGCCAAGCTTTGATCCGGAGTAATACCGTATGGATCTCAGATCCGATCCCTCTCGAACTCCTGCCTTTTCTGACGTGGACGATCGCCGAGCACCGGATCTGAAAGAGCAAGTCTTCGAAGCTTCAAATCTCCAAGGCTCAGATCTCAATTCAGCAGAGCTTCGCCGTCAAAATTTCCAACCTCTCACAAATGAGTCATGCCCCGCTATTTATAGGCACTCAGAACTATGCCCGGGCACAGATCTGGCCGGCCACCTAGAGGTGGCTCGGCCACCTAGCCACCTCTAGGTGGCTCGGTTTTGGCCGAGTCCTCCAGGTGTTGTGCCATTTTACCGTTTTCCGGTTTTGCTGTTGACTTGGACTCTGATTTGTTGATCTGAATCCTGATTTGGCAGTAAATCCGCCTTGGCGTTCGAGTTCGAATCCATTCTACGGTCGGATGACTCGTTGACTTCCCGAACCATTGGCTTGATTCCGCACGCGAATGGATGCATTCCGTTGCTTGCGTGCGGTTCGTTAGCCTCGTCGCCTCGTTAATCCGCTTCGTTGCGTGTCACTTGGCTTCGGTATTGTGGACTGACGCTCGTGTTTGGATACGTCGCCCGATGGTTCGTCGATTTGTGCCAAGCTGTATTCAGGGACCTATAGGCAATTTTATACGGCTACAATCATCATGCTATGGAAGCCAAAACTTATTAGCCACACCTCTTGAGTTCAACCTTGTCCCCAGGACCGTTTTGTTATGAGCTATTTTTTTACTTTTTTCATTGGTGAAGTGTGTTCCTTACCATCAACGTCGCGAATAACCTTTCCAACTCAATTACTAGTGTTTGGTGAAAATTGATTAGGTCCACTACTTTGAGAACTAGTTGTGGGAAATAGCAAACCTTGTGGACTGCTTAACATGCTCACGTATGATATTGGCTGCTGTGTCATTCCACCATAATTGACATCGTATAGTGAGAATGGTGAGGATGTATGACGGGATGAAGTGAAAGGTTGTGGTTGAACATGCGTGAAGTTCATGTTAATCTTAGCAGTTAGATTTGGTGGAGCATTAGTTTAAGAAGGCACAATCTGTTTATCTGCCTGATTGTTAGTCATTCCTAATATATATTGCACAAGTAGACATTATTATTAAAGAAATCTAAATCAATATATAACATGCATGCATTTAACAAACAAGTTAGAAAATGAATATATGAAACGCCTACGTCTACATATCCACAAATCTATATCAGCCTATATAATTAATTAACTAACACCTACGTCTACATATCCACAAATCTATATCAGCCTATATAATTAATTAACTAACAAATCTATATCAACGCCTATATAATTAAATAACTAATAAGAATATTAGCCTATATAATTAATTAACTAACAAATCTATATCAACGCCTATATAATTAAATAACTAATAAGAATATTAAAATCGTAAAACCATATATCTACATATCCACAAATCTATATCAAGCAGTGAAACAACTATCTCATATTTTGCACCCTAAACATGCACGCTGATCGAACAAATATAATTAAGGTTTTCATTCCATGGTTTAATCGTTTGAAGGACTGCAATAACAAAAAATCCAGAGAACCAAAGATCAATAATCAACTATGTACCAAAAATATTGTTTCATGAGAGATTAGACATGTAATAAAATTTCAAAACCAGTGCTTTCTACTACCAATGTTAATTTCATCAGAGCAAGCACAATGAAACGATCACATAAAAGGGCGAAAATGTTTTATACATGCAGTTGCTAAGGGAATAATTCGGAAATTGATGTCGTTGCTAACAAACTCCACCGGACGAAACAGACCCACAAAACCCACCAAAACCAACAAACCCTACCAGACAGAACAGACCCACAAAACCCACCAAAGCCAACAAAGCGTCGAGCCTCGTCTTCAAAAAAGAAATCAAAGAGATGAGGCGAGATAAAGGGTCGCGGGAGAAGCCGAAACCAATATCTAGGGTGAAGAAGATTGAGAAGAGGTGGCGAAGCCAAATCCACCAACCGAACCCCACCAACGTCATGAATCAAAGAACAGCGGGAGAGGAGGAGCGAAGAAGCTTGGGGAGAGGCGGGAGAAGAATTGGGGGAGTTGCCGATTTCAGATCTAGGGCTCGTGCTCGTGAAGATATGGAATCCAAAAACGAAGAGAAAGGATCGCTGTCAGCTTTTTTGAGCAATTCCTCTCGTGAACTTCTAATTTGGGTTTCCATAAAACATCGCTACTGTTCCGCCTTTATAGATTTTGGAATCCATAAATTTTTTCTGAGCCAAACTCAAGATTAGGATTGATATTACACAATTAAACAAGAATAATTAATAAAAAATATAATTACTTATTTTTAAAATCAAATAATTATAGGATAATTATCTATATAATAAAACATACCAGTTGTGCTAATACTACAGTTGATATGCAACAGAAGAAATAATACAACAAATTATATAAATAATACATAATTAATAATATAACATATTATACGAAATAATATGTAATAATAATAATAATAATACAATATATTATTTAAAAATAATACGTCATAGTATCAATAATACAACAAATTAATTCCAAAAAATTTCACCGCACGTAATTAATTTATAAATATTAAAATCATTTAAATAAATATAAAACTTGTATTTTATAAATATAAAATTATTTAATCAAAACAATATATGCGCAACAACATATAGGCGCGCACAACAAAATGCTCCATTAAAATATATTCCAAATCCAACAAATTTGTTAACAAACCAACCTTGGTCGTTAATCAGGTTGGTAATGTACCTCTGCTGACCTTCCTTGGATTTTATGAAAAACCTTCTAGCTTCACGTTCATTGTCATATAAATGATCTAAAATCCTATTCAGAAATTCCTCAGAATATTCATTCCTATGTTCCTTCAACGCTGCAGCCAACTGCTTAGTCTAATGAACAATGTGTTGATATCTCATTGACTGAGACATTGAGTCAACAAAGGCACATAACATTTCCTCTTCACGAATTGATTTTTTAGGTTTCTTGTTAGAGGATGAATTCATGTTGTCTTTACTCTTAGACTTATATCTAGTGGGTTGTGTTTTGTTACAAGCATCAAATTGTGGTGTAGTTTCACTCTCCTCTAGAATCTCACTATCATCATCAGGAATAGGTATGGGCCTACTAGACCCAATGTTAGCATACACAGGCCTAACAAATTCACCCTTAGCTTGGTCATCACCCATGATCACCTGTAATTTTTTAAAATGAGGGAGGGTTTTTTTTATGTATGCTTTGAACTTATATTTGGATTTATCCTGCAATATCAAATAATCATAAATAACAAAATGTATTAATTACTAATGACAATGTAGATGTTGAATGTTATACCTGAGACCACGATTTTAACGTTTCTTCATCCAGTGTAATCATATTATTTGTTTCATCCCACCCAACTCCACTTATATCATGGCAAGCCTTCGTGTCATTGAATTTGTTTCTCAAGCATTTCAAGTGGTTAATGACATGTATATGAGTGAAATCAATCCTGAATTGCATGTTGATTTTCATCGCTGCCATTTTATAAGCTTCCGCCTTGAAGTTCTTGTCTGGCTTTAGTCCATCTAATGCTAATCCCGCAAGATAAGGAATGAGCACATCATCGTGCTATGGAAGTCAAAACTTATTAGCCACACCTCTTGAGTTCAACCTTGTCCTCAGGACCGTTTTGTTATGAGCTAATTTTTTCCTTTTTTCATTGGTGAAGTGTGCTCCTCACCATCAACGTCGTGAATAACCTTCCCAACTGAATTACTAGTATTTGGTGAAAATTGATTAGGTCCACTACTTTGAGAACTAGTTGTGGGAAATAGCAAACCTTGTGGACTGCTTAACATGCTCACGTATGATATTGGCTGCTGTGTCATTCCACCATAATTGACATCATATAGTGAGAATGGTGAGGATGTATGACGGGATGAAGTGAAAAGGTTGTGGTTGAACATGCATGAAGTTCATGTTAATCTTAGCAGTTGGATTTGGCGGAGCATTAGATTGAGAAGGCACGGTCTGTTTATCTGCTTGATTGTTAGTCATACCTAATATATATTGCACAAGTAGGCATTATTATTAAAGAAATCAAAATCAATATATAATATGCATGCATTTAGCAAACAAGTTAGAAAAGGAATATATGAAACGTCTACGTCTACATATCCACAAATCTATATCAGCCTATATAATTAATTAACTAACAAATCTATATCAACGCCTATATAATTAAATAACTAATAAGAATATTGAAATCGTAAAACCATATATCTACATATCCACAAATCTATATCAAGCAGTGAAATAACTATTTCATATTTTGCACCCTAAGCATGCACGCTGATCAAAAAAACATAATTAAGGTTTTCATTCCATGGTTTAATCGTTTGAAGGACTATAATAACAAAAAAACTAGAGAACCGAATATCAATAATCAACAATGTACCAAAAACCTTGTTTCATGAGAGCTTAGACTTGTAATAAAATTTCAGAACCAGTACTTTCTACTACCAATGTTAATTTCCTCAGAGCAAGCACAATGAAACGATCACATTAAAAGGGCGAAAATATTTTATACCCGCAGTCGCTAAGGGAATAATTCAGAAATCGATGCCGTTGCTAACAAACCCCACCAGACAGAACAGACCCACAAAACCTACCAAAGCCAAAAAAAACCCCACCAGACGGAACAGACCCACAAAACCCACCAAAGCAAACAAAGCGTCGAGCATCATCTTCGAAAAAGAAATCAAAGAGATGAGGCGGGATAAAGGGTCGCGGGAGAAGCCGAAGCCAATATCTAGGGCGAAGAAGATTGAGAAGAGGTGGCGAAGCCAAATCCATCAATAGAACCCCACCAACATCATGAATTGAATAAGAGCGGGAGAGGAGGAGCGAAGAAGCTTAGGGAGAGGCGGGAGAAGAATTGGGGGAGTTGCCGATTCCAGATCTAGGGCTCATGCCCGTGAAATCCGAAAACGAAGAGAAAGGATCGCTGTTAGTTTTTTTGAGTAATTCCTCTCGTGAACTTCTGATTTGGGTTTCCATAAAACGTCGTTACTATTCCGCCTTTATAGATTTTGGAATCCATAAATTTTTCTGAGTCAAACTCAAAATTAGGATTGATAAAGAATCCAAATATTACGTTTTTGCTATTGTCTGATCCAAATATCAATCTTTATCTATAAATTGGTGAAGAATTATAGGAAATCAGCAGCAGAAAGCAGAAAGTCTGGCGGTCGACCGGCGCGGTCGACCGCAAACGTGCACAATACCTACTGGG